>NC_134483.1:444374894-444437394 GCF_040206685.1 Ascaphus truei
CAGCAAATACTCAGAGTGGCTTTCAATAGGTTACAAGTGACATGGTTATACTGATTAACAACGCTGTGTGTATTTGGAAATACTATTGAATCCTTATACATGGACATTCCCTGTGAGCATTGCATAGGAGTCCAATCTCCTATTCTTTCACCGTAACTAGTGGCAGGCAGCTTCTTTAATGCCAGAGTTGACCTGATTGCTGACATGGGTACCACATCATAATTATTGTCAATAACAGCATACATATCCCAATTATCCTGCTAATTCTAACTAAACAGTGCTCTAAGAATGTACCAAAAGGCGTGTACATGATGATGTGATATGAATTTAGAGTGTGCAGCAGGTTTGCCACGTAGGCCGCTTGTGGTTCACAAATACATGATTTATGTAAAAACTATACTGAAGTGCAACAGACCTCGCAGTCAGGATTTCATTTGTAAACACATGGGGTGCTCGGGTAACACAGTGACATTTTGTACTGTGATGCAATAGAGTGTTGCTCGGAAGTTAAAGTATGTTTGTGGCAAAATCAGGTATCTAGCCATCTATTGATCCATCTATTATCTATATGTAGCCGTGTCCCCTCTTACCTCCGGTGCCGGGGAGGGGGATGGCTCCGGTGTATGGGAGCGACGGATCTCCCTGGTGTACCCGGCAAGCGGTGGCCACTATCTTGTAGTTCGCCCATGCGCAGTTGCAGCCATGCGCATACGCAGAGGCGAGAAGTTGCGGCGGCCATTCTAGGTTCAAGCATGTGCGGCGGAGTCTTTGCGCATGCGCAGTCCCCAGAGTTGTGGTGGCCATCTTAGGAGAGGCTCCGCAAGGGACTTCATGTCCCAGGAGCCTGAGGGACATGTAGGTAGAATGTTGACACAGGCAGTTAGTAGTGTCCAGGGAGCAGTGCTCCCCTGGACTAGGACTAGGTTTGTCCCTTAGGTCCCAGCTAGGTCCTGAGTCCCCTTCTAGATTGTGGCTGCTATATGGAAGACCCCAGACAGGGACACTACCCTTTAGCTTTATAGTGTCAGGTGTAGCACCAGTGAAGAGACGCCACGCGGTGAGCTGCAGCCTGCTGTCTGGGATCCTACCACAGGCAACTAGAGACATTAAGGGACACCTTCCAGCTGGAACTCCCTCAAGAGGTGGACTTTTTGGGGACACCCACCCTGTGTTTTTATTATTGTATTGTGTGTGTTATATTGTATGGTACCGTTATATCGTTATTCTATTGTCAGTAAACCAATTATTATATACTGGTGTGTGTATCATTTCACTGTAAGTGGTCCTGAAAGGGGTTATCCTGCTGCGCTGGTATCCCTCCCAGGTGGAGGCGCTGCACCAAGGAGAACGAGAGCTCACCCAGGCTCCCAGCTGCGGAGGCTCAGGCCTTCTGTGAGCCACAGGTAACGGCAGCACACATAGTTCCCTGAGACACGGGGATTGGGGGGCTTTATATATATATATATATATATATATATATATATATATATATATATATATCGATCTATGCCACACATAATCCTTCTGCTTTACCATTATGTGCTTTATTTGTCTCTTGCATTTTGGGATTCTGCCATAAGCAGTTGTAATCAGTCACATATTAGGATGACAGAACACAGCATGGTAAAAAAAGTAATTGATGAAACAAATGTGTGGAGTGACAGGGAAGAATTGTTTACAAGTCGTTACAAAATAGTTACCAAATACTTTAATAATCATATCCATGCCTGTACTCAGCTTTCTCCTCTACTACTTATATTTATAATCCTATTACCTATCATGCTATGAAATCTCTTCCAAATGGTCTGTTTCTTATCTAACTCGCCAATTTAAATATTTTCTCTCCTCTGGCTCTTGACTTAATTGCCCCAAAACTCCAACCCATTTAAACAGGTAAACGGGAAATGCACAACACAAACAGAAAGAGAAAAACTTAGCCACAGCTTTGTTGATTATAATAACATTTACAATTAAATACATTCCCCCTCTGCCAGGGTGATCAATCATTAACATTAAATACCATCAGTGCATAACTGAGGCCCGCTTACACCCACCTTAGGTGCCCCCAGTCCATCACCGGAGAAAGTAAGCACCACATACCCACCGCCCAGCAGGCCTGACTACTCTCAATAGCAATCTACCCCAAAACAATATTTGGTGTCTTTGGGAGACAAGTACAGAGTTATAATCAGGGAGTCAGAGAGTAAATAAACATTGGCTTGTATTTAGCCTGCGGCTCTAAACAGTACAGATTCTTGTCAGCATGAAGAACAAATGAATTGGGCCTTTCCCTTTGTAAGGGAAAACTCAAAATTCTAGTCCCTACCTGCAGGGCTGGGAGGATAGGCCTCTCACCAACTCTGACCCCAAAGTCCAAAGAGGAACCTGTGAGCAGGGGGCTTTTTTACATCAGTCCAGGTATGGGTTGGTGTCCATGGGCAGCACCCTCTGGCATGTTCCAGGGTCTGCTGCACCCTGAAATAGAGGGTCTGGCTCCCGGGGATCTCTCTGGCAGCACAGTCCCTTTCTGCTAGAGAACCTCTTGTAATTTGTGCAACACATCTTTAAACTTGCTTGATGAGCCAGGTGGAGACTGGATAATTGATTCTAGCTGCAATTAACCAGTTCCCTGCTGTACTCATCAGCTACAGGCAGGATTTGGGTGTGCTGCCTTTTTATACTTGGGAAACGCCTTGTCACAGGGTTCTAAAACGTCATAGTGCCCCATCTGGCAGGATTCCCCCCAAAATAGCAGCCAGCTGCCACTATAACGTAGCTATTTAAAATAACTTATATTTGTCCCAGTACCACAAACTCCCACGGCTCATGTTTCAAAGCATCTGGTAAATATTAGATCCAGGCCAATAATAAAAAAAATGAATACCACCTAAATAACCCTTTACTATCCACCTCAAAATCTGCGTAACATAATATCTTTCCAATTGTAAAACATATCTTTTTTTTGTACAGGCCCCAATAATTTTCTTCCTACAATGATTAACCATTCAGCAATTCAAATAAATAAAGCCCACCAAACTGCGGGATATGATTCCGCTGTGGAACTACAGTGCACAAAGTGTTGCCGCGGGTGGAACCTCACACCCAGTCACAATACAGAAGACAGTATGTCTCTTCTGCAGTAAGGGGCTGATTTATTTTCTAATAAAAAGCCAGAAAAGAGGAGATGTTGTAACTATCTTACATTTGTTTGAGAAGCTGAGTACAAGTGGACAGGTGCACAACTGACCCATTAACCATCTCAGTTTAACTTTTCGAGCCAGGTATGTTGCGTGCCGTACCCACACTTTCCAGTAATTGATATATGGGTACGGGGATCTCAGTCCACGGTCAATGCACCCCTCCACCATGTCAGGACTACCCTTTACATCTGTCTTCAATCAAGTTCTGGTGTCCACAGTTCTTAATAAGGTCCCTTGACTATAAAACACAAAAAGTGTTCCCCTCACTCCAAATAAATACGAGAAAGAAAGCGATAGTTGAAATACTGATGTGTATTAGTGAGCAAAAGTAAATTATATACTGTAGAATGACACTGTGCTTAAAGCGCAAATCACATGATAATGATAACAAAAAAGGGAGGGGTGGTGAGGGAAGGGGGGGATGTGATATCACTAAAATTCTCTGTTGCTTCTTAACGCTTTTAATATTTCCTACGCATATAAGCACACCACTTAGTCTTCTTCTCTCATCTCGTTCTTCAAGTATAATTTCTACATGCTGACAAAATCTACGTTTCCTACCCAGCTGTGCAGTTATTCCGTCTCAAACATGTTACATCCATATCAGACCTGAAAGCATTTCACAAACAGCTACAACACCCAGTTTTACCACAGCAAACGTCGAGTTCCCTATATTCCATTGGTTATTAGTTAATTAAATTATGGAAGAAAATTAGAGATGTAGTAAGAGTTATTGCATTCGCTGGTGTCTGCCCCCGCTGGTGTCTGCCCCCGCTGGTGTCTGCCCCCGCTGGTGTCTCCTCTCGCTGGTGTCTGCCCGCGCTGGTGTCTGCCCCCGCTGGTGTCTGCCCCCGCTGGTGTCTGCCCCCGCTGGTGTCTGCCTCCGCTGGTGTCTGCCTCCGCTGGTGTCAGCTCTCGCTGGTGTCTGCTCCCGCTGGTGTCTGCCCCCGCTGGTGTCTGCCCCCGCTGGTGTCTGCCCCCGCTGGTGTCTGATCTCGCTGGTGTCTGCCCTCGCTGGTGTCTGCCCTCGCTGGTGTCTGCTCCCGCTGGTGTCTGCTCCCGCTGGTGTCTGCTCCCGTTGGTGTCTGCTCCCGCTGGTGTCTGCTCCCGTTGGTGTCTGCTCCCGTTGGTGTCTGCTCCCGTTGGTGTCTGCCCTCGCTGGTGTCTGCCCTCGCTGGTGTCTGCCCTCGCTGGTGTCTGCCCCTGCTGGTGTTTGCCCCCGCTGGTGTCTGCCCCCGCTGGTGTCTGCTCCCGCTGGTGTCTGCTCCCGCTGGTCGCTGGTGTCTGCTCTCGCTGGTGTCTGCTCTCGCTGGTGTCTGCTCCCGCTGGTGTCTGCTCCTGCTGGTGTCTGCTCCCGCTGGTGTCTGCTCCCGCTGGTGTCTGCTCTCGCTGGTGTCTGCTCCTGCTGGTGTCTGCCCCCGCTGGTGTCAGCTCCCGCTGGTGTCTGCTCTCGCTGGTGTCTGCTCCTGCTGGTGTCTGCTCCCGCTGGTGTCTGCTCCCGCTGGTCGCTGGTGTCTGCTCTCGCTGGTGTCTGCTCTCGCTGGTGTCTGCTCTCGCTGGTGTCTGCTCCCGCTGGTCGCTGGTGTCTGCTCTCGCTGGTGTCTGCTCTCGCTGGTGTCTGCTCCCGCTGGTGTCTGCTCCCGCTGGTGTCTGCTCCCGCTGGTGTCTGCTCCCGCTGGTGTCTGCTCCCGCTGGTGTCTGCTCCCGCTGGTGTCTGCTCCCGCTGGTGTCTGCTCCCGCTGGTGTCTGCCCCCGCTGGTGTCTGCCCCCGCTGGTGTCAGCCCCCGCTGGTGTCTGCTCCCGCTGGTGTCTGCTCCCGCTGGTGTCTGCTCCCGCTGGTCGCTGGTGTCTGCTCCCGCTGGTGTCTGCTCCCACTGGTGTCAGCTCCCGCTGGTGTCAGCTCCCGCTGGTGTCTGCCCTCGCTGGTGTCTGCTCCCGCTGGTGTCTGCCCTCGCTGGTGTCTGCTTCTGCTGGTTTCTGCCCCCGCTGGTGTCTGCCCCCGCTGGTGTCTGCCTCCGCTGGTGTCAGCTCTCGCTGGTGTCAGCTCCCGCTGGTGTCTGCTCCCGCTGGTGTCTGCCCCCGCTGGTGTCTGCCCCCGCTGGTGTCTGCCCCCGCTGGTGTCTGCCCCCGCTGGTGTCTGATCTCGCTGGTGTCTGCCCTCGCTGGTGTCTGCCCTCGCTGGTGTCTGCTCCCGCTGGTGTCTGCTCCCGCTGGTGTCTGCTCCCGTTGGTGTCTGCTCTCGCTGGTGTCTGCTCCCGCTGGTGTCTGCTCCCGCTGGTGTCTGCTCCCGCTGGTGTCTGCTCCCGCTGGTGTCTGCTCCCGTTGGTGTCTGCTCCCGTTGGTGTCTGCTCCCGTTGGTGTCTGCCCTCGCTGGTGTCTGCCCTCGCTGGTGTCTGCCCTCGCTGGTGTCTGCCCCTGCTGGTGTTTGCCCCCGCTGGTGTCTGCCCCCGCTGGTGTCTGCTCTCGCTGGTGTCTGCTCTCGCTGGTGTCTTCTCCCGCTGGTGTCTGCTCCCGCTGGTGTCTGCTCCCGCTGGTGTCTGCTCCCGCTGGTGTCTGCTCTCGCTGGTGTCTGCTCCTGCTGGTGTCTGCCCCCGCTGGTGTCAGCTCCCGCTGGTGTCTGCTCTCGCTGGTGTCTGCTCCTGCTGGTGTCTGATCCCGCTGGTGTCTGCTCCCGCTGGTCGCTGGTGTCTGCTCTCGCTGGTGTCTGCTCTCGCTGGTGTCTGCTCTCGCTGGTGTCTGCTCCCGCTGGTCGCTGGTGTCTGCTCTCGCTGGTGTCTGCTCTCGCTGGTGTCTGCTCCCGCTGGTGTCTGCTCCCGCTGGTGTCTGCTCCCGCTGGTGTCTGCTCCCGCTGGTGTCTGCTCCCGCTGGTGTCTGCCCCCGCTGGTGTCTGCCCCCGCTGGTGTCAGCCCCCGCTGGTGTCTGCTCCCGCTGGTGTCTGCTCCCGCTGGTGTCTGCTCCCGCTGGTGTCTGCTCCCGCTGGTGTCAGCTCCCGCTGGTGTCTGCCCTCGCTGGTGTCTGCTTCTGCTGGTTTCTGCTCCCGCTGGTGTGTCCCACAGCAATGCGCCAGCAGGAGCGTTAACACTTCTACATCTGTGTGTCCTGCTATACACCTGTACACACACATATATATCCATATCCATATATTTTGTGAGGATACCACTAATAGTATCATAGCAGTCCCACTTCTGGTTTGATCCCATACCCACCTATGAGGATTTTATATTTCACTTGTATATAATAGTTCACAATATTTTTTTGTGTGTGAATATATATGTTAATAACATTTTATTATTTTCATTCTGAGTACCTTAGGGGGTTGTGTCACCCTTGTGACATTTTAGTGAGCATTGAACTCTGAGACACATTAGTCCCAACCAGTGTATATATACACTTTCCTGCTGAATGAGTGCAGTATATGGGAATCTTTTTGTGCCCCCCCCCCCCCTGGTTATTTGTGTCTGTATCTTCCCTATGCACCTCAGTTATATTTACCCCTCACATTATTCTTGGGTATTTGTGTTGAGCGGCAGGACACCCTGTCATATGTCCTGCTATTTTGCAAGGAAATGTAAAAGCATTTCATTATATTATATTAAAACTGGAACTTCAGGAAGATTTTCATTGTTGATAGTAAATGAATATCAGAATGCCACTTCCTAAAGTAACACACACTCACATAACAAGAGATTACATTGCATGCTGTAAATAACGCCTTTAGAATAATTTCAGCATGTCGTACTTTGCACAAATTCCTTTTATTCCTGCTCTATAGTCAAATGTCAAGAAATTCTTAAAGCAGCAAAACGTGAAAAATCCCAAGTCTTTTAATAAATCAGTTCTGTAGTATTAGATAATACTGTCTGCCTTTTTTTTTTTTAACTCCTAATGCCATTTATAATGATTTGTTTAATGTACTGATCATCCTTTGGTTGCCAAAGCAACCATTTAGAAAGTCAAAAACAATATAAGAGAATACTAAGGTACTCGAGAGAAATCCGCTTTGTTGCACACCACCAAATGGGAAATTAAATCACTTTATTAATTGAGGGGCTACATAAAACATATATCACTTTACAAAATAAAGACAGTGATTAAAAAAAAATATATATATATATATATATATAAATATATATAGCGTATAGGCGTGACTCCCACCAAGGCTGCTTGTAATACTGGTTGGAATAATACCAGAGTAAGCAGCAAAGGAATGAATGGACGGTGCTGTGGAAATACCGTCTTAAACTGAGGTAAACTGAGGTAAAACAAATGCAGCCCGGTAGATATAGATAACTCTATATAAATGAATACCCGGGTAACATAGCAACCAATATGGTGATCAATTAGAGTCACCAAAAGGGTATACCTCAGAGGGAGGAGTGAAATGGCTGATGATTGAGCCAATAGAAATGACAAGCCTAAATGTACGCATCCCTACACAAAACTGATGGTAGAATTAGTGTAGTGAATGGCTAACTCAGATAACATGAATATATATAGATAGCACAGTGATAGTGAATAAATGTGCCATCAGGGGGTTAATAATTGCCACACGTAGCAGAATCAATGTCCTGCTACAAAGGAATAAACCAGATTGATACACAGTAGTACACTCTGAGTATGCTGCAGGCAAGGAGTTAACAATCTAAACCTCCAAAGTACAGGGTAGCTAGTGAACGCCTAATAACATCAAAACAGACCCATAATGCTGTCTGATATCATAATTGACGTGCCCGACGTACGTTTCCCTCCAGTTACGGAGCTTCGTCAGGGGTTTCCCCCTTTTTAGAAAGTCATATCCACTTCCTCTTTTGAAACAGGCTCGGACACGCACCTTTTATTTAGCTCTGCCCTTTGGCAACACGGTATCACAAACATCTGTTGCTGTGTTCCAAACAATAGACTGTCTATCACTCTGAAAGCTGTAAGAATTATGTGTTACACTTAGTAATATAATGTTACATATCACTTGCAGCATTTAACAGACTGCAGCACAAAGTTAGAAGGCGGCCATTTTGTTAGGCACACAATCAGGATTTCCCCAGATTTATAACAGGAGCACCAAACGATTGCCAGCTTAGGTAAGTGTGTAGAATTATACACTGTCACATGCTTTACATATAAACATAAGAAGGGAAAAAAGAAGAAAAAAGGGGGGGGGTGTAGATTGCTGCTTTAACTCTTATAAACATATTGGAGAAGGTTGTGATATTACTGCATCTTTGTAATGAAAACAATATATGACCAATGTAAGTAATAATATCATTTCTTATTTGCAACTGCACAGTTAGCTTCACTAAGTAGCCCAGTAAACTCTACAACTATATGTCAGCTTTGTTTTACAAAATACTGTTATGAACTGCATCTTCCAGAAATAAAAGATGTCCACACTGATAAAAAGATAGGCATATTTGCAAGAAGAAAATCAAAAGTACCTTTGCCCTCAAAGTGTAAGAAGAAGGTGTATTTACCTGTGGGTGATTAGATATGAGCGGGTCTGAATGTCGCGTCTCGTATGTTTTCTTAATCATTGCTTTGCACCAGATAAAGATGCACTATACAAGCTACTGTATAAGTCATTTTCATGGTGATCCATTACAAACACATCAACTCTCATTGACTTTCTGTGAGTCCCACTGATTTGTAGCGTGAGAAGTTTTATAGGATTCAATGGAGTCTCACTAATGTTTTTTGGTCCAAGACTCGTCTTTAACATTGATTGCATTGCATATAGGCTGACAATAAAAAAGGTAACATCATTTAGAGAAGTCACCAAGTACAATAAGTTCAAAACTGTTTGCATGTCGTATTGTAGTACAGGCTCTATACTTCATTGCTGATAATAAAACTCTTGAGGGTTCATTTTTATATCTGTAGTTACACTGAAATCAGTTTAGATTAAAATATTTGGCTCAGATAACTCTTTAATTGCTCAAAAGTCAGTAATGAAGGTGTATTGAGAAATCCAGCAATGTAATTTATTTGCAATATTCCAAAGTGTCTTTTTATTGCCTTAAACAGGTATTTGATTGTGCAACCCTTATCAAAACAATGTAATCTCCTTTCTAGATTAGAGGGAGACTAATTGAGGATTGACTAACTAGAAGTTTTTCCAATATAGCCACAGACCCAAATGCTACAAATTGGTACCAAATGACATTGTACCATACTGAGCATGTTACTGATGGAAGATTACCTTGCTGCTGGTAAATGTTTGTCTTTGCACACTGTTTCCATGAACACAGCGAGCATTGTAATGGAGAGTTATAGCTGTTGTTTTTATGCATGTTCTCCAGGTGCAGAAGTAGAATGATAACAATATATTGACAATTATCTTTAATGTGAAAGAGATTGGCCTTACTGATCACTGCTTATTGATTTAGGTCATAGGTAAAAGGAGTTCATCGTAGAGAAACTGCCTCAGGCCTCGTCCCCACTGCTCGTGGCTGCGCGCACTATGGCATACGTAGCACGAACAAGATATGGCCCTCTATGGGGCCGGGCCCCAGTCACTGCCTGCGCACGCCTGCAGAAAGCGAGAGGCCTAACCACCATTGCCAAAAGACAAGATTTTTGTATTTTGGCGCGGCGGACGAGCGATGGCCACGTCATGGTGGTGGTTCAGCCAATGAGGACAAACCAGCCGCGTGACATCATGGCCGCGCCCCCTATCGCACCCCCGCAATGCCTCCCTGTAGTAAGTAATCTGAAGTCCTTCAGATCGCTGGGATGGAGGGAACGAGCGCCGCCAGGCTTTCTGTCACACACACTGAGGCCGGAGCCTAAGAAGGAGGAATGGAAAGTCAGTAGGATTTTCTGCAAATTACAAAATTAAAGAAAAAGGCTCAATTGTTACAGAGAATAAAAACCCTTAAAAATACATGAAGATATTACAGGATTTAGAATTGAGTGAAAAAATGCACAACCATAAGTAGTTTAATATGTAGTTGATCCATCCATCATCTTCAGCCCCGATGAAGCGTGTCATCGAACGCACCTTGATTAGTCTCCTGATACTGTATGGTGGATCATTTTTTGGCAATTGGTGTTTATATGAGTTTTTTTAGATACTTTTCTATGGTTTGATGCAATTTGTGCTTTTTACATTTGTTTAATAAATGGACTGTTTTCATGATATGTTGCACCCATCCTCGTTTTTACTGTCCTGCTCATATGGTGTATCTGACTGATTAATGGTTGTTGCTTGACTATGTCTTAAATATAGGCTTTAAAAGGTGTTTAGGTTTTTTTAAGTATTCCTATGATTCGGTGCCCCAAGCTATCTTTTGGGGATTATGTAACTTTTAATGCTTCTGCTACAAATTTTAATGCACAAATTGTTTCTTTCTGTTCCCAGATAACTTTCAAGGACGTTATTAGACCTTTTTTGAATCGGTTCAAACCGAGAGAGTTACAGAAGTGAAGATTGTGCTCCGAAATAACATCTATATTTGGTTTGACAGAATACTTTTTGCTGCATTTGCATAACATCTTCATAATTTAACTGTGTTTTGTGGAAAATCTTCTACTGCCATTTAATATCACTACACCCACTATGTCTACAAACTATGAATAATCTATGGCAAAGGCCCCGCTGCCTCAGACCGCGCGCCCGCACTGCAGACAGGCGGCGCGGGGAGAGGCACTTGACCGCTATCTGCGGTCTGTAGGGAGCGGCGTGGTTGGAGCGGTAGGGGGGAGCGGGGTGGGGAGCATGGTTGGAGTGGATGTCTGCAGAGGGGGTCTCCCGGGCTGCAGGAGGGTGCTGCTGCCGGCTGTATGCTGGAAGGTAAGCAGCTCCGCCCCCACACATGCCCTCTGCTGCTCGCTCTCCGTGCTGCTCCCTCCCCCCATCCGTCCTCCCGTCCGTCCCCCTGTCGGTCCGCCCGTCCCTCTGTTGGTCCGTCCCTCCCCCAACACACAACACACAACACACACACATATAGATACATATACACTTACATACACACACTTCCCCCTCTACCTTTTGGAGGTTGGGGAAGCTCTGACACTCCAGCCCCCGCCGCTAATAGGCTCACCGCGTCAATGCTAGGGATCTCAATTCTCTTGCATCCCCTGGCATCTGACGCGTCACAGCGAGTAGCGAGTAGTGAGCCGTGCAGCGAGGTGGGACTGGAACTGGCTCGGGAGGATACCAGGTGATGGTGAGTAATGCGCACGTGGCCGCCCGCGCCGCCAGATGCAGCGGGACCCAAGCCTGAGAAGAGAAGGGACTAATGGACCACTAAGAGGCTTCCCCTAGATTTTTAGAATTCTATGGAGGTGGCTTTTTCTCCTTTGGTGCAAGATATTACCAAACACGTTTCACAATCAGCATTTCTCCCAGCTAAAGCAAGAATGTAAAAATCTGTTTTCCCAGCAACAATCCTGATTATCAGAGCTGGAACAAGGGCACTCAGCCATAGATGCCCAAGTCCCAATGTGCTCTCTATTGAAGCATTAAAACAGAATATTTCACTTATCGCCAAAACAGATAATCTGGAAAACAGACACAGAATAAATAATGAGGATAATTGGACTAGCAGAGGAAACTAACCAATAAGGATCTGCTGTGTGTCTGTGGACCTTCCTGAAATTCTAAAAACAAGTGGTCACTATTTCTATACCAACTGACATGGTTCATAAGACAACAGACCATTGTCGAGGAAGTCAAGCCCAAGAACTGTCATGATAAAGTTCCTGAACTTTATGGATAAAATGGCAGTTCTAAGAGCATACCGTCGACCACCACAAGTTCTGTAGACTAGAGATTAAACAAATTGGTGATCTTCCAGGACTATTCTGCAGATCTTACAATGTGAAGATATAAGTTCACCCACAATATGTGCATCCCTTTTAACAACAGATAAATTATATTAATCTTGATATACCCTGTTAGATCTCTACAGATCAGGTCCTTCTAGGGCAAGCAAAACCTTTTCTCCCGGGAGCTACTGAAACGCAACAGAATATGTAATTATTTCAATTAGCGTAACATACGAGCTCGGAGCTGTGAGAATTCAAGGAGGCTGGTTGTTGAATTGTCACAACTAAATTTTAATGGTTCACAAGCAGGTTTATATACACAAGGCAGGGACAAAAATACAGTTGTCATCTGTTACAAATATGGGTACACATCTAAATTTACATGTATCCTTCACATAATGCCTTTTCTGTAGAGCTTAAAACATTTAACTGCTGAGCAAGAGACATATACAATGGTGACTTATAAGGCAACCCTATCCTCCGTAGTCTTATTTTAACAATATTTTGACAAGCATTGAACAGTTGGTCTGAAGCTATTTACAATAGCCTCCCATGAAAATAGCAAGGCCAGCGTATTCTTTTTAACCTTATCAATTCGAGAGCTTGGCAGAAGACAGGTTTAACCTTACATACCCTGCGAGGGTGAGAGTTCTTATAGACCAAGTGTCTCGATGTTGTCATAAGAATGTAACATTTTAAGATGATAATTAGTTTTCTCAACAGTTTTGTAACCAACTACCTCTTTGCTAATGCTTAATGTAGTGGATAGAACGCGACAGGTTTCTAAACCTATGGTCTCTTTGTTCTCCATTTATATTGCAGTTATTAAGTACTAAGGGCTCAACCCCAGTGTGCTTTGCATGCCAACCCGCCCTCCACTCATTTGGCTCACTTCGGACTCAATCTCAGCTAAAACCTTTTTTATATACTGTAGTAAGACTATACATATATATTGATATTTTGATATACTGCAGTAAGACTATATTACTATATCTTACAATAAGCGCATAGCCTGGTGGCAGATATGGAGAATCAGATAGCTATAAAGTTGAGGCATAAAGCAGACGAAGAAAGACAAAGAGTTTCAGTTGATTTGAGGAGAAAGTCAGAATGCTGGAAGAGAGAGAGGTGGAAAGAATTGATTACATCATAAGGTATTAAATGAACGAGGTGCAGCGGAGCGAAGGGAGAAGAGAGAGAGGAGTGGGGGAAGACCTACAAAGTGGGGAAAATAAGAGCAGGGCATGATGGAGTGGGGAGGAGAGACAGCAAGGAGAGGAGAGAAGACAGAGAGACAGCAGAGCAGTGTGCACATGGGGGATGAAAAACAGCAAGGTGAGTAGGAGGAGGAAACAGAGACAGCAAGGGAGTGTAGTGTGCACAGAGAGGAGCAGACACAGTAATCGCTAGGTGATTTGGCTAATGAACACATTACTATTACTTTGTATCTCTCAATCCAGGTCTGGAGATTGGATACAATTGTGTTAAATTGGACTTCTACACAAATTATGTACTAAAGGGAAGGCTTAAGGCTCAGCCAGGAGCGGGAGTGTTCATTCTGCTCCCGGCTGTAGCAAGATTCCCACCCATCCCTTTTGAGAAGGTAGTCGGGGGCAAGTACTTGCCCTTGGCCACTCGTTTGTAATGGGGGTAGAGAATGGTTATCATTGTTGAGCTGCAGAGCTATGCTGCCTGTAAACATTGTTAACATGTAACATTATATTTTACAGGGCAAAGTCAGAAGACTTCCTGAGAAAAAGAAAGGACTGGAGTTCCTAAAGAAGGGGTCAGTTTGACCATTTTGCCACTGTTGTGGAGGCAGTTTAGGGGGTAAGTGCTTGCCAGACAGGCTAGGGGCTGGCGGTGCCTGGGGCTAGTAGCGAGTAGGCGGGGTCAACTGAACGTGACACCCGGGAACCCACTCGCGACAATGGCCGCTCTTTGGGGCTTGGCCAGATACGGGGGCAGCAGGACAAGGCCTGGCTGACACCCTTCCCTTAACCCATTAAGCGAGCACTATGGCAGGGACTAGCACTTACTCTATTATTGCTTAATAAACAAAGCCGCTGCCTTTTATACCTCCAAACCGAGTCTATCAATACTTGTCTGTTATATGTGGGTATCGGTTAAAGAGGGGAGGGGGGGGGGTCCCTCGCAGCCTCCCTGGTTATGGTTTTATTGCTCTGTCTACCTGGACTTAGACCCTAGTCACTCACTACCAGTCTCAGGTAGGGATTGCTGAATCATTTTGTTAACCTGATGTGCATGAAGATGTATGTTATTATAGGACCCCTTTGTACTTTAATGCTTTACCCAAAATGTTTTACTATGCGAGTTTATGGAAAATAATATTTTATTGTTCTGAAAGGAAAAGACAAAGTTAACATTTTTAATGGCAAAGCGTTCAATTTCAATACCTTTCAATCTTTAGAAAGAAAATAAATAATCTGGCTCCTTATATATAATTTAAAAAAATTAACACAGCCATGTCAAAATGTGATTCACATCATTGCAGTTTACAGCTAGTCCAATGAATATTGCTTCACTAACACAGGATATATATAAAGATTTTTTTGCATTGCACGCATTGGATCTCTGAAAAATACAAGGTAAAGCCATAGCACTTTTACCATACACTCATCATATTTAATTTACATAGGAATGGATCCAAACGCATATTCAAAGCTGTCAAAAATAAGCATGGACCCTATTCCCTGGATGTCATTACAACTCATAGCCCATCACGATTACATGACCATGCTTTTTCTGGCACTGGTGTCTGACAATGAGTGGAGTGAATATGAAACGAAGTCATACTATGAACAAATAACCAAATAACAAGAAAAAGCTACCAACAGACAGGGTTTTACTTTTACAAAATTGTACTGATTTAATTATTCTACTTTTAGCATCACCACATGTTCATGTTTCATTCAGTAACCATGGAGCATACGGTAGGACAGTGCTTAGTTTTGTACACACATGGTTTGTCTGTTGAGTTCCTAGCTTAGCCACTAAAAATGCTTTGGTTGGAACACACCACAGCATCTTCTTCTGGTATGTGGCTGTTTGTACTTCACAAAAGTGTACTTACTTGTAAAAATAAACATGAGCAAGGATAGCTGAGCAATTCTTCCAGGCTACCATTGTATAGCAATTTGGTATGGAATAAAGTAATAACAATGTAATGCTTTTGCTGCCAAAGTGCACACTCACTATGTGCTCATTGACAGTATTTTTATTTGCATTACAAGCACACAAAGCTTACATCTAATAGAAAGAGATGGGCGAGTCATGTTGGAGGAGGAGATTCTATGTATTAGTACCTTGACCTCAGATCAGACTCTCTGAGCTTTAGACAGCCACATCACATGGAGATCTCTTTATAGATAAAGCGGGAGAATAAATTACACTGGAAGAAGTGTGCTTGCATCTCAGCTTGAACAAGTGCTGTCTAGTAAACACCTCTCTCCATCCATCACCATGACATTCAACGGAACTTGGAAAGCCGACAGACATGAGAACTATGACACGTTCATGGAAGTTATGGGTAAGTATCATTTCAGATTACTGTACATTTGTAATTTACGTGTACGTTTCACTCAACTGTATATATGCAATGGTATGTTCTAGGTAACTCCTAATTTGCAACATTTATAAGAAATATTCATATTTTCACTGAAGACATGCTGTAAACCTAAAAAAATAGATCACACAAAAATTGAGATATAGGCACAGTAATGAAAACTTTTGAAATCAATAATCTTATTGGGCATTCCTCATACAATACCTACATTATGCCTGGTCCAGGAGGAAATTGCATTGTTTTCATGCAGAATGCATTGTAGTGGTAGTATCTGCCCTTCTTATTGTCACACTTCTCCTCCAGGTGTGAGTCTCGTGAAAAGAAAGCTGGCAGCACATGACAACCTGAAGATCACAATCCAGCAAGATGGAAATGCATTCACAGTGAAGGAGACCAGCACATTCCGCACCATAGACATCAACTTCACTCTGGGAGTTGTCTTTGAGTATTCTCTGGCTGATGGAACAGACCTCAGCGTAAGTAACAATACATCACATCACCTATGAATGGATCCTTTGTTAACTGAATAAAAACACATGCATGTTCCTAAATGGTAGGGATTATGACAATAAGAATACAGTATGGCTCAAAAGTATCAAGGCCTATTAAGCAACCTTGTTTATTAATTCCACATTCATAGCAATTAGGAAATAATTGTTGCCCCTGACACACGTTTCGGTCAATGTGAGAGGTAAGATTGTAAAGGCTTAGAAATGCACACATCTATTTACTCTCATAATATTAGTGGTGCATTATACCTGCTACTGTGAGCAATTGTTGGTAAGAAAGCAAAGACGTTCACACCCTCAAAATAAATATATGGCTGAACGAGGACACAGCATGAACAATTCCTACAATATAGCTGGGGAGATTAAAGTCGTGTCACTAGGGTCATTTGAGGCAAATGAATGTGCAAAGGGAAGATTTAGTTGCTTGAACAGCAACCGAATATGAACTTTCAGAATGTGAGTTACAGATTTAAGTTCAAATACTGAGTTTCTTGTTTCCTTCCTCAGACTGAGGTGCACTTCAGCACTAGCTCTGTCATCATTTCAGAATATCTGATGAGTGGCAGTCTGCTGGGGCCTACTTAATGTGTTCCAGGGGATGAGCACAACCACTAAATAGTTGTACTTTTAGCAGTTTCTCTCACAAATGGTTGGTTTGCTATATATGTTACCTTATGTATAAGACTCAGTTTATAGCTCATCCCACTGTATGTTCCTTACATACCTCTTTATAATCAGAGCCCTGCAGGTATGTGCAGGTTGGAGATACTGCCTACAATTTGAGACTCAATCTTTCCCGACCTCTTATGGCTGATTTTTGTTTTAAACCACCCCCATTATCTGTCTATGTTCAACAAATATCAACCTTTTTACTGCTGGAGGTATTTGTCTGGTACTGTACAGTGCTGGCCCTTCTGGTGGGGTTAATAAAAACGTGAATTATAAAATCATATACTAAGATCTTGCATATGGGGTCTGTTCACTGAGCTCAATGGCCATTATCAAACGTTGCCAGCCGTTCAGTTCACGTGAATGGTTGTCACAGATCAATAGTGGTTATAATACACTAATGACAATAGTTATTCTGATCATGACATTCATCATTTTAAAGAATGTGTTTATTATCCAAAAAAAAAAAAATTAATCCCAGCATAGAATACAACAACACAATGGGGGGTTATACAGTAGAGAAAAAGCAGACTTTTCACATATTGAGAACTTTAATGTCGATATACATTTTTTATGTGCATACCGTATAATATATATAAAACATTTGAAAAGTATAAAACACAGAGGGTTATTAACAAATATACAGGAAGTCTTACATTATTCTCACTGTTCTAGAGCTATATCTATATCTATATATCTATATAAATATATATATATATATATATATATATATATATATATATATACACACATACATATATATATATACACACACACACACACACACAATAAACTCATCCAGAGTAGATGCATGGCCTTTTCATGTCAATTCCGTTGAGAAATCTTTGAGGCACAATGTTGGTTTGTTTCATTCTCATGTCTTAGGGTTCCTGGAACGCAGAGGGAGATAAACTCGTAGGGTCATTCACCAGGAAAGACAATGGAAAAGAGCTGAAGACACAGAGAGTAATAATAGGAGATGAACTTATCCAGGTATGTTTAGCTTTATTTTTTTTTTAAATATCGTTTGCACAACAAATGCTGAGCTTGGCTTTCTACTGCTAACATAACTGCTCGAAAACCTACAAAGACGGTGCAGAGATAAGAACTGATGATATATACATTATTTGAACACCCGTGTATGAGAAAGGGAATTTTCCTAAAACACTTTCCAGCTTAGGTGGGTTAACTAGTAACAGTGGAGAGCATAGTGTGGTGGGAATGGGAACATTTGCAGCAGCTGTGCCACTGGCACACATTTTGAAGACTGCGACCACCCGTTATTCAGATGTCCACCCTCCTTCTACTCAATGTCCTGAAGTAGTCACTCACACAGATTCAGTGATGTAGTCAGTTATTGTAGTGCCAAAAGAGAAGATTGTTTTGCAGTCTGCATGTGTTGGTTTCTAAAAGCCAAGCAGGCCTATAACGGCATTTACAGAAGATGACATTAGCCTTAGATTGCAATAGTTATAGACATATTTTTATTTATATCAGTTTTAATACCACTATGATATTTTACGTTTTAAATAAATAAGTCTAGTTATCTCTGTATGGGATGATGTAAAGAGCTTTGATGGAAGCTTGGTCTTAAATGGAAATGTAACTTTATACCCCGTTGTCTCAATCCTCAAAATTAAATTCAAAGTTATTTTGGGTAAGGAACTGTACATTTCTATGGTAGGAAATATAGTTTTTTATTAAATGTAGTTATTTTATGTTTAAACCTTTAAAACTTGAAAAGTCAAACAGTTGATTTTCAGTGACTACAGATCTACTTCAACATGTCAATGACATTTCCCCCTTCACACACAGAGGAATAATATGTTCTAAGTTTCCATTTCAGTCTGATGATATCTACAGTACAAAAGAATTGTTCTGTGACCAAATCAAGAATGTAATTTTGATCTGTAAAATCTGTGACTAATACGATATGCATGAATATATTTGCCAACTAAAGGCACACAAATCCTATGAGACATGAAGACATTTTTTGTCAAAATGAGCCTTGGAAAGTACTGCAGCATTTTAGAATGAGTGAGAAAAGGACTTATATATTGTTCAATACACTGAACAATATAAAGTATGAGGCTTATTTGTCCTGTGTAACCAAGGAACACATTCAAGAATATTATTATATGTTCTTAACAACCACTGTCTACATGGCTACTTCTCTGAATACATTCTCACAAAGGGCTATGTTGATTTTAGCTCCAGGACCGCCTGCCTCCTGAGATAATATGTGCTACCGGTAGGAGCCCTGGCTGGGTTCACAATATGGCGGTTTAAAAGTCCCACGTCCTGTGGACCAATCGGAAGCTGCAATGCCATCCCTTGTGACATCCTATTGGCCCACATGACGAGGGAGCTTTAAACTGCATAGAGATGTGGGCAGCATCTACAGAGGTAAGTGTCGCGGGAAGCAGGAGGTCCCCGGAGCGAAAATGAATGGGGTTCAACTCCGGAGATCCCTTGCTTCAAACATATAAAAAATGTAATAAAACATACTGTCGCTTGGAGTGCTCCTTTAAAAGGTAGCTAGGATATGTACCACATACATTTCTGCATCACATTTTCCTTGGAAACATTCTCGCTGTAACCCCCAGGTTACATACAGTACCTGTTTCATTGGCCATCTTGTTACTGATGCATGTTCATGCTATTTCATGCTAGTGCTGCTCCAAAGTGAAAAGACAAGGCAATGAAGCATGAATGTTTTCATTTGTTCTCTTCTAGACGTATTTATATGAAGGAATTGAAGCTAAGAGGATCTTCAAGAGAGGCTGAATGATACGTCAAATACAGGAAATATGATACAGAAATCCAACAGCCGCCGTGTGTTCACCTGGAATCTGGCTAAATCTCCCTAATGCGTACAGGGTTACTGACAAATTGGCTCTACAAGAAATTAATGGTCATGAACATTCTTAATGTATCCACATGAAGGGCAAAAAAACAACAACAACTAAGAAATATTGAGGTCATTTGATGTATATATTAGTGATACCAGGGTTTGGATATATATATTAAAAAAAAAGAGTATCCTATGCATTGCTATTTTCATTTTTCATAATAAATATGGTTTATGAAATGCTGTCTCACTTGATTTCCTAACAAACCAGACAAAGCCATCACGAATGACGTGTCAGACCTAATGCTAAATACATGGAGGAAAAACAAAATATAATTGTCAAATTAAGTTTCATACTTATCGATTGACTTATTTCCAGGCCCTATAAACAAATACTATAAATAACCTATAAGCATTTTTTATGGGGGGGGGGAAGTTGGGGGGAGTTCACCCATGCTTTCCATGAAAGTTTCTGGTTGTAACTGAAGTTCAATAGACGTTACATTAAAGGAGCAGTTCACCCTATGTATTTTCACATGTGTAGCCCCCTTTCACTATGCCCAAGGGAAACTGTGTGGGCTGCAGGAGGCTTAAGCCTAAGCCTCCGCCACTTGGACCCTGGGGTGAGCTCTTTCTCCTTGTAGCGCAGCGCCTCCACCTATGAGGGATCCCAGCGCTGGTGGGATAACCCCTCACAGGAAACAATCATAGTAATGAATAATACACACACAAGGTATATAACAAAGGATTACTGAACACACATGCAATAGCGATAATAACTGTACCCACAATATACACCCAATGCCCTAACACGTGGTGGTTCCCCCAAAATACTGAGGGTGCTGGGGCACCAATACCCCTGGTGTCCTGTCCCAGCAAGTCACACCCAAATGTGAGGTAGCACTACCCCTGTGAACCGTTGATGCACGTGTATACCTTCCTGGGCACTCCTGTACCCAGGTGCAGCAGGTGGATCAAAGATCAGTCAGGTCCCACGACGCAGAGCCTCCAACACCAATCCCCGCACTACTTAGGGTCCTGGTCCGCCTTGTGGGGTGAGCTCCCGCTGAAGTGTCTCACCAGAATGTCTCAGAGCCCTGTAGCCTGGTCCCAGACCTCAGTGCACCGCGCGGCCATCAGGTCACCAGTGCAAAAGCACTAATCCAGTGTAAGGGGCCTTCCCTACAACACTTCACTGAATTGGCTCAGGGCTTAACTGGGCCCTAAGGGGCAAGGCCTAGGCCTAGTCTAGGAGGCACTGCTCCCTGGACACTACCCGTTCCCTTGCTGGCTCCCTCCTCCTCTTCCTGTCCCTCTATCGTGCATGCGCATGCCAGCAGAGTTCCCCCTTCACTGGAGATAAGGAGGGGGACTTGGCTACACATGGATGGGAAGTAGAGTATGTGTCTTGGGAACATGGGTCCCCGAAGCTGAAATGATGGGGTTCGGCACTGCAGATCTCCTGTTTCCCATCCATGAAATAAGAGGGGAGGAAGGTAGTGTGGAAACTGCTGCTTTCTCAAGTTTACTGCCAAAGAGGTCTGCTCTTCATTAGTGACGTGTGAGTGGAGTTGGAAAAGTTCTGCATTGGAACATTACCATATAAGATTGTTGTCATTTTCATAACATTCTAAGATTATGGACATTATTACAGGGGTCATGTACCTCATGTATGGGATTCCTTGAAAAGAAGATGCACAGCTACCCCTGCGTCTATGAACCGTGGAGGGAGGAAATCACTGTAAGCATGAGAAACAGGCCCTACTAAAAGCTATCGGAAAAATAAGTATTATATGTTTTTAACCTTTTGTGTGGAATAGTTGTAGTCCTGTGATTAGTTTAAAGGGTCACTCCTCCCTAGGATGAAAATGATCTAACCACCATGGCATGTTTAAAGCAGCAAACAATGTGACATCTTATATGCTTTTTTTTAATAAATCAGTTCTGTAGTATTAGATAATAGTCTTTGTTTTTTCATTCAACTCTTAATGACATTTTTAATGAGTATATACTGAGCATCCTTTGATTTCTTTAGCAGGTTTTTAGCCCACCTCCTCTGCAGTGCAAGATCTTTGTAACAATTTCCTGTTTGTGATAATTTGTTGCCAATATCCCCAGCAGTTTGAGCTGCAAACTGTAACAATAGTCAATGCTACCTTAGAAATATAGGAATACATTGTAGCTGCTGAGTTACACTGACTGCAAGATTGATTAGGCGGTCATTTAGATAGGCACACAAACAGGATTTTTACAAATTTATAACAGGAGCACCAAACAATTGGCAGCTTAGGTGACAATGTAGAATTATACATTGTCACATGCTTTATATATAGAAAGAATAAAAGGGGGAGTGTAGTATCGCTACTTTAATAGGTTACGCATAGCTGATTGGTACCTTTTTTTTCTAAGTATAAGTATTTTTAAATAATGCTTTGAGATTTTAACAGGTACATGGTACACACATACTGTACAAGGTTTTTAAAGCCTGTATCTAATGTTTTCTGGTGATAAGACTGTTTGCACTCCTCTCAGCCACAGGTAAATTGCATTATTATTTCAGCTCTGGTCTTTGTTTGCAAAGTAATTCTAATGCCACCATTTGCCAAACAGATAAACATAATAAGCTTGTAATGAATCCGGGGTTACAGGAGAAATGCAAATAATAAAATTTTCATAAGATAGAAATAAGTATAACAGTAACTTTAAGGGAGTTTAAATCTTTCTAAATAAATCCCATAACGTGATACCGAGGTTAATAGGGCACATTTTTTTTTAAACTTGCCTTTGCGCCATGACCTATAGGAAAGGTCTTATTCAACGACTTTTGAATTTCACTTAGGCCATCTGAGCTACTTTTCTCCTGCTGTACAGTACTGTATGTCTTTTATCTTCTCTTTAAAAAGTAAACAAAAATACCACTTGTGGTCTAAGACAGGTCTGCAACCCTGACTTTCCCCATGATCCCTTAGCATACAATGCTAATAACTTGTTCTGTGTCTCTTTAAGATGCACAGTCACTATGAAATGCCTGGCCTGGCAGCAGGACAGCAACACATTCCCTAGCAACATTCAGCATTATTTTGCCTACATTGGATAACTGTTTGCTTACAGCCCCAATGGCAACCTGAGTTTCTCTGTTTCCTGGCTCACTGTTTTACCATTTGTGGTAGGATCGGAGCTTTGAGCACTGTCCATAACAATGTTTAAAGGGGCTTCAGTCCAATCTTCCCTCTGGTGTGCTGGCCAGTAATCCCAAGAGAGAACGCAGTGTTCTGCAGAACAATGTTTCTGGCTGCCAGCAAGCAGGGAAGAAAGCATCCCTGGGGCATGATGCATCTAGCGGACCTACGCTGTATGCCAAAAAATACAAATGAGGTTGGTGGAATTACAAAAATACATATGCATCTCAAACACAGACTAACTAAATCTAAGAAAATATTGCTTGTAGCAAACATAAAAACCAAGGGAACAGTGGATAACAACCTAAACCTAATCTGATGTCTATTGGCCAGTTCTGCAGTGAACACAATTGATTCTTCAAACAATGCTTTACTTAATGCTATATTTACAACATATTGATTGTCCACAGAAGTGGTGATATTGAAGACCTGGGGAGTTGGTCAAACATGAGACGCATACTATCAACACAGCCAGAGAAGTATCACTAGCCAGTAAAGTGAGACGTGTAGAATATAATCAAACTAAAACAGAAGAGACAGCTCAAAGTTTCAAGGAATAATAAAACAGAATAGATACGGTAACTCCCAAGATAAATTGGGCAGTGCTATGTAAGCCAGAGAAACGTCGAAAAACAACAGAAAAGAGAAACATAATGAATAAAGTGCTTGTGCTAGGTATACAGAAAGGTAAAGATACCTCAAAATCCCCGAAACACAACTGTACAATTATACAAAGTGCATAAATATAGAAGCTAAGATGTCAGCATACTGCCCTAAATCAGAAGCAGGAAAGCCATATACAGTATACCCCAAAATGCCCGGAAACTCTTAATAAACTATAATGTCCATAATGATCTTAGAGAACAGACGTCATATAACGTCCCTTAATTCAGAAAGAAAACAAACGGAATGGGATGTATTGACGCAGCTTATACTTTTCCAGTCGTGTGCGGAGTGCTGGAAAATCCCCAGATAACACCCCTGTGGCTGTGCAGAATTTGTTCAGTATGAAACAGTAGGACTGAGTTGCATATTCGATCATTCCGGTCAGTGTAGCTGGATCATCATTGCAGGATCGCTTTCAGTCATGGTTAGGGGACCTCTTCGGTGTCGCTCAAACATAGTTCCCTTCACCCCAGACTCTCTTAGAAATATCACTGAGTTGCAGCAAAGGTGGCCCCCCATAATAGTCTCCCCATTATCCTTCACCTTCGCTGCTCCTCTCCATTAAGCCAGCGTGGACAGGGCTAACGTCATCAGGACACACACAAATGCAAAGACCTGAGGATTGTCACCTCCTCCCCACCAATCCCTACATCGCTGTGTCTATTTGTTGTTCAACTGTCTTCATTTCTTGTTCCTGATTTTACCGCTGGTCTGTTATGGGTAAAATATTTCAGATATAAATAAATAAAATCAGCTTTATTTACATATGCTGTGTTGTTCATTACTCTGAAGCATTGATCTGTGTAACTTTGGACTTTGGACTTTTTGTGTCTCAAGATAAGAACATGTTCTAATATTTTTAAAGCAGCAGTACAAGCTGAGATTTTTTTCCCCTTTAATATGTGCTACAATCCACACAATGATAAGTAATTAGCTAAATTGTCGATTGATCCGTTCTCCTGTGATCAATCGGCAAAGATTCGGCTCGGGGGTTCACTAAATGACTGCAGAGGAGTATTGACTCAGTATCTGTGACTTTGTAAATGGTTGCTATAGAAAAAAAAAGGCTTGTTACATTATAATACATTAAAATGTCATTCAGAGTTGTTGTTGTTTTTGTTTTTTTAAATGTTACAAGTATTTTCAATAAGTACGGAACTGATTTATTTTAAAAAAACAACAACAAAAAACCACACGTGTAAGATATTGCAGAGTCTGCAGCTTTAAACCTAAGCCCCTATGACTATGTATTAGTGAAGCAAGTATGTTATTTTATGCACCCATTAAACCTGCTCATACCTCCAGTCAGATAATTATGTTGTACTGTGAAGAACATTCTGTATTCAGGAAGCAGTACAGTCTATCTAGACTTCAATATACTTTTGCATCTGAAAAAATCCCGGAAGATGTTCATGGACTATTCGGGCAAAAATGAATTCAGCACAGATGATTTAACTTTCAAAATCAAATTTCAATCTGATACAGGAGTTTGACACTGTTGACACCTAGTGGTTTTAAATCTAGTTGCAAGTAAGTCAACATTCAGAAGTACATATATCTCACAAATAAATAGGGACTCCTAAAGCTTTGGTCCCGCTGGTGGTGCATGCGGCCGCTCGGCAGCGGGCCACCAGCTCCTTTCCTCGAGTCTGAAGGTCCCCGCTGGCTCCTTCAGACATGGCTGACTGCGTGCTGTGACGCGTCAGCCGGCCGATGCTGCAAGCTTCTTGTGATCAGAAGCGCTGACGCATCACGTGGTGCAGCAGTCAGCCAATGAGGAGGGAAGGGAGGCGGCTATGGGGAGGGAGGTGCCTACCCTGTCTGTGCAGCCGTACATAGCACCGCCCCCCCCCCCTCCTCTGGTGCTCGTTTCGCAGGCTGCCCCTGCTCCGGGAGGGGGGGAGAGGAGGGGGCGCCGGGAGGGGGGAGAGGAAGGGGGAGAGGGACCGACAGGGGGGAGAGGGACCGACAGGTTGGGGGGGGACAGCACCAGAACCCTTCCCTCAAACCATGCCCCCCCTGCTCAAACCACGCCCCCAGATCCCGCTCCATACAGACCGCAGGGAGCGGTCAATTGCAGGCTGAGGGGCTGCGGTGGGGCTGAGGGGCTGCTGTGGAGCTGAGGGGCTGCTGTGGGGCTGAGGGGCTGCTGTGTGGCTGAGGGGCTGCTGTGGGGCTGAGGGGCCACTGTGGACTTGAGGGGCGGCTGAGGGGCTGCTGTGGAGCTATGGGGCTGCTGTGGGGCTGACGGGCTGCTGTGGAGTTGAGGGGCGGCTGTGGGGCTGAGGGTCTGCTGTGGAGCTGAGGGGCTGCTGTGGAGTTGAGGGGCGGCTGTGGAGCTGAGGGGCTGCTGTGGTGCTGAGGGCTGCTGTGGGGCTGAGGGGCCACTGTGGAGTTGAGGGGCGGCTGAGGGGCTGCTGTGGAGCTGAGGGGCTGCTGTGGGGCTGACGGGCTGCTGTGGGGATGAGGGGCGGCTGTGGAGCTGAGGGGCTGCTGTGGGGCTGAGGGGCTGCTGTGGAATTGAGGGGCAGCTGAGGGGCTGAGGGCTGCTGTGGAGCTGAGGGGCTGCTGTGGAGCTGAGGGGCTGCTGTGGAGTTGAGGGGCTGTTGTGGAGCTGAGGGGCTGCTGTGGAGCTGAGGGGCTGCTGTGGGGCTGAGGGGCTGCTGTGGGGCTGAGGGGCTGCTGTGGAGTTGAGGGGCGGCTGAGGGGCTGAGGGGCTGAGGGGCGGCTGTGGGGCTGAGGGGCTGCTGTGGAGTTGAGGGGCGGCTGAGGGGCTGAGGGGCTGTGGGGCTGAGGGGATGCTGTGGGGCTGAGGGGCTGCTGTGGAGTTGAGGGGCGGCTGAGGGGCTGAGGGGCTGCTGTGGGGCTGAGGAGCTGCTGTGGGGCTGAGGGTCTGCTGTGGGGCTGAGGGGCTGCTGTGGAGTTGAGGGGCTGCTGTGGAGCTGAGGGGCTGCTGTGGAGTTGAGGGGCGGCTGAGGGGCTGCTGTGGGGCTGAGGGGTGGCTGTGGGGCTGAGGGGCTGCTGTGGAGCTGAGGGGCTGCTGTGGAGCTGAGGGGCTGCTGTGGAGTTGAGGGGCGGCTGAGGGGCTGCTGTGGTGCTGTGCCCCCCCACCCATTTTGGCCACGCCCCCCGCGCCGGAAAAAAATCACTGCAGACCGCAAATCGCGGTGCAGTGAATTGCACACGCCACTGGCAAGCAAGACAGTCGTGCGGACGCGTGCAGCGGGGCCTTACCTTAGGGTATGTAAGGTTAAAACTGTCTTCTATCAGCTCTGGAATTGATAAGGTTAAACAGAATACGCTGGCCTTGCTATTTTCACGGGAGGCTATTGTAAATAGCTTTTAGACCAACTGTTTCGTGCCTGTCATATGTTGTTAAAACAAGGCTACAGAGGATAGGGCTGCCTTATAAGTCACCATTGTATATTCCTCTTGCTCAGCAGTTAAATGTTTTAACATCTACAGAAAAGGCATTATGTGAAGGTTACATGTAAATTTAGATGTGTACCCATATTTGTAACAGATGACAACTGTATTTTTGTCCCTGCCTTATGTATAAAATCTGCTTCGTGAACCATTAAAACTCAGTTGTGGGAATTCAACTACGAGCCTCCTTGAATTCATACAGCTCCGAGCTCGTATGCTATACTATTTGAAAGCATCCCATATATCCGTTGCGTTCCATGTGCTCCCGGGAGAAGTGTGTTTTGCTTGCCCTAGAAAAGGACCTGATCTGTAGAGATCTAACAGGGTAGATCCACAAAGCTTCGTAATGTTTTTTCCCCTATAACGCTATCTCCATAGCTACAAGGAAAAAGGGCAGATCTTAAGTGGTACCCACATGGATGTTCTGAGTGTAGGACTTAACCATGTCATTACATAGATCTATATGATGGAACATTTTAATGGCTTAAACACATCAACAGATGAATCTAAAATTGTGTTATTTTCATGTAACAAACTATACTATGCTTTTATTTACATACATTTTTTGTGGGGGAAAGTTAGGGGGATACAGAAATAAGGTTGGGTAGGAGTGTGGAAAGGGTAATAGAAACACAGTAAGATGAATAGCATAACAAATATACATTTAATAGGTACAGACGATGGACTGGAGGGCAGTGCAGCCTGGGAACATTGAGTTCACTAGAGGTAACCGTGGAGTCAGGGTGTTAGAGGGCCAGGACCTCCCACATGTTCAGCAGGATCACTGTGACAATTAATTACAAGTCTGGACATAGTGGGATGTCCATGGGCCCCAGATATTTGTACATTTACTGTGTTCATCCTCAAGGAGACTCGTTAGCTTTTCCATAATAATTACATCATTCATTTTGTTACGGACTGCCTTAATTGTTGGGGGATTAACTAGTTTCCAGTTGTTAACAACATGGAATATCTACCAATCCGATTGCTTGGTGTACCATGGGATGGCTGCCATTTTGTTTTTTCCTGAAGTGACGTCATCTTAAAGGGAGGGAAGCATATACTACCTGATTGGCTGGCTTCCTTCCCTTTTTGATGACGTCACACCCTTAAAAAAAAGGGACACTATCACATGGTACACCAACCAATCGGATTAGGGGTGTACCATTTGACACTAAAATGTGACATCACAGGCCTTATATAAGACCTGTCCTACCTCATTTGACTGCAAGAAGATGTCAGGGCAACATCTCCGGTCCCTTTTGGACCATACAGCAGAGAAGACAGAAAAAAGAAGAAAGGAAAGAAGGAAAGAACTTACCGGAGACGTCACTTCAATCAACAGACGATCGAGGACTTCTTTGCATTGGCTGATGAGGAGGATTACGTCGTGGGTCAAGAGGTCGTGCCGGAGTAGGATGGGGTGAATACAGTAAAGGTAAGAAATGCAATGATTGTATGTTATTTAATTGTGTAATTTTTTTAGGTTGCACAGTGACAATCAAAGCATTATTAGGCAAATGTTTGTTTTCATTTCATTGTAATGTATTGTATGTTTTGTTGTGTGTGTTTTTTTTTTAGGTTGCCCATTCACTGTCCTTGTGGCAATCGATGCCCATATTGGGGGCATGGTTTACCACTGTGACAATCAATGGGTAGAGGGGGTGGTGGGTGGGGATAGTTGCCCCGGGGAGGTTTGTTAGGCCTACTGGGTGGGTAGTGGGGGAGGGGGGTTAACTCCTTAATTACTTTTGTGATTACTAACCGCTAAGGTGATTAAGGGGTTAGTGGCCAGAAGTTTGTATTTTATTGCAATGTTGCTGCCCACAGAGGACAAGAAGGACATGGAGGAAGATGTGGACGACCTTCATCTTGGCAGGGGTAAGTCCAAATTTAATTAACTTTATGCTGGCTGGGTAATGTTTTATTTTTAATGGGAAAATGCGCTATTATCCAGATCTGGGTAATAGTAATTTTGCCCATTTTTGTACTGTAAGTGTTGGGTGGGAGGGGGGGGTGTTGGGGTACAGGGGGTGGGAAGTAGGGTTGTTGTAATTTAATGTTTATTGGGGTTAGAGCGGGTGGGTGAAGGGGTTAGTTGGCCCAGTGTGGGTGGTTAGGTCTACCGGGTGGGTAGCGGGAGTGGTTAACCAAGTCATTACCATAGAGGCATGCTATAGTTTATCACCCTTTTGTGGAGCAATTATATTTAGGGTGACCTCTCATTTTCAAGTATATCCTGGGCACTAAGCTTAGTAAAGTAAAGGGGTCTATTACTAAGAGGTTTGCAATGGCGAACATCAGAAGTCTGGAATGCATTTAGACAGGAAGATGATTTGAGGGACACAGGTAAATAGGTAAAGCTGTGGGGTGATCATTAGCAGAAGGAAAAAATTTCATAAGTGAACCTTAAGACTAGAAGCAGGTGATGAATCTTAGGAGATAAGTGCTGGAATGAGACATTTGGCCGATGTCGCTTCAGCGCATACGGACCCTCCGCCGCAGTCGATTCACCGCTGGAATTCCCGCTGCCGTCTTCTTCGTAGGTACTGTAAATTGTATTACTGTTTAGGGTAGGGTTTAATTTAAGGTGTTTTAGCAGTTAGGGTAGGGGGTTCATTTAAGGTGTTTTAGCAGTTAGGGCAGGGGTTTTTAGGGTAAGGGCTCAGGATAGGGTGTTTAGGCAAGTAAAAAACAAGTAAAAAAAAATATTTGATAGCACCCTACATGTAACTAGCGCTATACAGCAGTAATAGACGCAACAAAATAACGAGACATAATGGGAAGAAGCATTTTGAACATACAAGTAAACATTAGGAAATTCAGTCCCTGTCTTAAGCGCTTTCAGTCATAAAGCGGTATGTAGGTAGTGTATATGCAAAGGTAAGTATAATTAAGCTAATTAAATGCTTTATTAAAGAGGTGTGCTTTAAGACGGCCTTGAAAGTGGAGAAAGGAGCAAACGTTGCAAAAATATTGTGTGCATTTTCACACCATTTCTTTTCACCGCTACCTGCACACAGACTAAGTGGCCTATGTACGGCCTATGTACGGCCTATGTACAACATGTTCCAGATGGCATATCTGGAGTCAAATTGACGCACAGAAATCTCAAATTTGTACAAACTTTATTTTTCTCAATGTGCGCTTTAGCGGACCCTTGTTTTTTTCCCTATCCCCCTAGGTGGGAAGCAGGGAGTCTTCGGAGCTGAGCCGTGTTCATTTCAGCTTCAAGGACCCCCTGCTCCCTGAGATACATCGGAAGGTGATGCCGGTATCTCACTGCTGTTTAAAGGTCCCACATCACTAGGGCAATAGGAAGCCATCCACTGGACCTGTGGAGACCCCCTGCTTCCCTCCTTTCCTGGCTAAATTCCCAAACATGCTTCCTTCGCACTTCCACTTGCACCTCTAAATGCCTATGGAGGAAAACGCACACTCGTGCTGGTTTTCTACACTATAAATGTCTCCTCTCTTGTTTTAACTCTGGTTCACTCTAATACCAAACAACACTACTGCTCACTCATCAACTCTATTTTCTCTGTATTTGACTCTCTCTCCTGCCCTGTTCCTCCTACTTCCCTTCCTTTATTTCTCAAGTCTGTGCCGACCATTTTAAGGCCTAGGTAGATGTGATTCAGTTAGATTCCCGCTGTCCCCCTCTTCTCTACTTCTGCCAAAACCCCCATTCTTCCACTCTTGATTCTTTTCCTCTTGTTACAGTTGGAAGTTTCTAAGCTGATTTTCTTTTCTCCCTCTACCACATGTCCTCTAAATCCCATTCCCTTACACTTTATAAGACCTCTTGTTCCTATCTTAGCTCCACTCTCACCGAACTCTTCCCTGTCCGCTGTCACTCTCCCCTTTCCTTTAATCATGCGCTGGTCACACCTATTCTCAAAAACACCCATGACCCTAAGTGCCTTACTAGCTACTGCCCTGTATTCCTCCTGCCCTTTGCCTCCATACATCTCGTGTTCTGCCGCATGTTCAACGCTCTTAATTCCCATGCCTTTTTGGACCCTCTACAATCTGGCATTCGTGCAGATCACTCAACTGAGTCTTCACTAAATTAGCCAATGATCTCTAAGAAGCAAAATTTCAGGGTGATTTACCCCAGCGTATCCTACTTGATCTCATTGCTGCTTTCCATACTGTTGATCATTCTCTTCTCCTTCATATTCTACACTCTCTTGGCATCTACACAAAATAAAGGGACAATAAAGTCCCTGTAGAATGCACTCAGTGCGATGATATACAGTTAGGTCCGGAAATAATTGGACACTGATACAAGTTTTGTTATTTTGGCTGTGTACCAAAATATATTCAAGTTACAGTTAAATAATGAATATGGGCTTAAAGCGTAGACTATCAGCTTTAATTTGAGGGTATTCACAACCAAATTGGAGGAAGGGTTTAGGAATTACATCTCTTTAATATGTAGCCCCCTCTTTTTTAAGGGACCAAAAGTAATTGGACAATTGACTCAAAAGCTGTTTCATGGACAGGTGTGGGCTATTCCTTCATTATTTCATCATCAATTAAGCAGGTAAAAGGTCTGAAGTTGATTCCAGGTGTGGCATTCGCATTTGGAAGCTGTTGTTGTGAACCCACAGCATGCGGTCAAAGGAGCTCTCAATGCAAGTGAAACAGGGCATCCTTAGGCTGCAAAAAAAAGAAAATCCATCAGAGAGATAGCAGGAACATTAGGAGTTGCCAAATCAACAGTTTGGTACATTCTGAGAAAAAAAGAACGCACTGGTGAGCTCTGCAACACAAAAAGGCATGGACGTCCATGGAAAACAACAGTGGTGGATGATCGTAGGATCATTTCCATGGTAAAGAACAACCCCTTCACAACATCCAGCCAAGTGAAGAACCCTCTCCAGGAGGTAGGCATATCATTATTCAAGTCTACCATAAAGAGAAGACTTCACGAGAGCAAATACAGAGGGTTCACCACAAGGTGCAAACCATTCATAAGCCTCAAGAATAGAAAGGCCAGATTAGATTTTGCCAAACAATATCTAAAAAAGCCAGGCCAGTTCTGGAACACCATTCTTTGGACAGATGAAACTAAGATCAACCTGTACCAGAATGATAGGAAGAAAAATGTATGGAGAAGGCTTGGAACGGCTCATGATCCGAAGCATACCACATCATCTGTAAAACACGGTGGAGGCAGTGTGATGGCAAGGGCATGCATTGCTTACAATGGCACTGGGTCACTAGTGTTTATTGATGATGTGACAGAAGACAGAAGCAGCCGGATGAATTCTGAAGTGTATAGGGATATATTGTCTGCTCAGATTCAGCCAAATTTAGCGAAGTTGATTGAACGGAACTTCACTTTACAGATGGACAATGACCCAAAACATACTGCGAAAGCAACCCAGGAGTTTTATAAGGCAAAGAAGTGGAATATTCTGCAATGGCCGAGTCAATCACCTGATTTCAACCCGATCGAGCATGCATTTCACTTGCTGAAGACAAAACTTAAGGCAGAAAGACCCATGAACAAACAACAACTGAAGACAGCTGCAGTAAAGGCCTGGCAAAGCATCATAAAGGAGGAAACCCAGCGTTTGGTGATGTCCATGCGTTCCAGACTTCAAGCAGTCATTGCATGCAAAGGATTCTTGACAAAGTATTAAAAATGAACATTTTATTTATGATTGTGTTCATTTGTCCAATTACATTTGAGCCCCTGAAATAAGGGGACTGTGTATGAAAATGGTTGCAATTCCTAAACGTTTCATACGATATTTTTGTTCAACCCCTTGAATTAAAGCTGAAAGCCTGCACTTCTATTGCATTTCAGTAGTTTCATTTCAAATCCATTGTGGTGGCGTAAAGAGCCAAAATTATGAAAATTGTGTCAGTGTCCAATTATTTACGGACCTAACTGTATGACATAAAATAAACACCATTTAATTGGAACTAATAAAAGTAGGTAATTGATTGGTATGGTGAATCTATGGCAAATCTATTGGACAAATATATATAAAAAAAATAGAATCAATGCAGAGATGACTGCAACATTCAATATATAGTGAAACAGTAGATAAACAGCAGCCTATTCGTATTGTAGCAGTTGTAGGTGGAATGATGATTATAGTTGTAGGTGCAGGTATAATTGGATCTTGGCAATATGTAAAAAAAAGAAAAGAAACTTTAATACAACATGCACATATAAAATAGTCCCTCTGGATGCAAACTCATATTTGTTAATGTCATTCGGGGCATCAAAAGATGTCTTTTCATTGAGGATTGTCTCTCGGTCAGATTCCGGTGGATGTCTCTGCTCCTTGGTTTGCCTTGTGTTCTTTCCTAGTGCGGCCACTGGAAATGGCACTTGGCTCTCCGCAGAGCTTTGACGTCACGATTCTCCGGTTCCGTCGGTAGCTTCTCCTCCTCTTGCTCACTCTACGCCAGGCCTGCACAACACGCGGCCCGCCTGCACTCACTGTGCAGCCCGCGGTGGCTTTCCGCTCTCCCCCTCCCTCCCGAGTCCGCTCTCCAGTTCCCCCACGAGATCCCTCTCCCGTTCCCCCACGAGACCCCTCTCCTGTTCCCCCACGAGCCTGCTCTCCCCCCTCCTTGATGAACCCTCTCTCCCCCCTCCTTGATGAGCCCGCTCTCCCCCCTACTTGATGAGCCCGCTCTCCCCCCTCCTTGATGAGCCCACTCTCCCCCCTCCCTGACGAGCCCGCTCAGAGGACTGCAGGGCAGCAGCGCGCTCTAGCATTAAGGCACTTCCGTGCCAGCTGCCTGCTAGAGCGTGCGCGTGCGTGCAGTCCTGCCTTCTCTGCCGCCTCCTCCTCCTCCGCAAACCGAGGTAGAGGGGAGCGGGAGGTAGAGGGGAGGGGGGGGTGGTCATTGAGGTGCAGGGGGTGGGGTCATTGAGGTGCAGGGGGGGTCATTGAGGTGCAGGTGGGGGTCATGGAGGTGCAGGGGAGGGTCATTGGAGGTGCAGGGGGTCATTGGAGGTGCCGGGAGGGTCATGGAGGTGCAGGGGAGGGTCATTGGAGGTGCAGGGGAGGGTCATTGGAGGTGCAGGGGAGGGTCATTGGAGGTCAGGGGGGTCATTGGAGGTGCAGGGGGGTCATTGGAGGTGCAGGGGAGGGTTATGGAGGTGCAGGGGAGGGTGATTGGAGGTGCAGGGGAGGGTGATTGGAGGTACAAGGGAGGGTGATTGGAGGTGCAGGGGAGGGCGATTGGAGGTGCAGGGGAGAGAGATGTGTGATGCATGGGGGGAGAGATGTGAAGCGAAGGGGGGAGAATGATGTGAGGTTCAGGGGGGAGAGTGATGGGAGGTACAGGGGGGGAGAGTGATGGGAGGTGCAGGGGGGAGAGTGATGGGAGGTGCAGGGGGGAGAGTGATAGGAGGTGCAGAGGGGTGTGATGGGAGGTGCAGGGGGGAGAGTGATGGGAGGTGAAGGGGGGGAGAATTATGTGAAGTGCAGGGGGGAGAATGATGTGAGGTGCAGGGGGGAGAGGGATGTGAGGTGCAGGGGGAGAAGGATGTGAGGTGCAGGGGGGGTGGGATGTGTGTAGTGTGCAAGGGGGTGTTGTGTGTTTGATGTGGAGGGGGAGTATTATGTGTGTGGGTGAGGGGGAGAGATGGGGGTATGAGAGATAGATGGGGAGTATCGCAAAGGTTGATAGTGATGGGTTCTGGGGGAGATAGGGGGATGATGATGATGATGAAGGGTGCTGGGGGAGATATGAGGATGATGATGAGGGGTGCTGGGGGAGATATATGAGGATGATGATGATGAGAGGTGCTGGAGGAGAGATGATTATGATTTTACCCGTGCGGCCCAAATATTTTTTTCCTTGGAGCAGTTCGGCCCTTCTCACTTTACGAGTTGTGCAGGCCTGCTCTGCGCGTTTCGCTGGCTCAAGTCCAACTTTGTCAGGAATGACATTAACAAATGTGAGTGTGCATCCAGAGGGACTATTGTATATGTGCATGTTGTATTAAAGTTCCTTTTACATATTGCGCTATTAGCCCCTTTTTCTCCTGTCCTGCCAAGATCCAATTGTACCTGCACCAACAACTATAATCATCATTCCACCTACAACTGCCACATTACTGCTGTTTATCTACTGTATCTGCCAAACAACCCCTCCCTCACCTTGTGTTACCTGTATCTTCTGAAGAACCTGGCTGTTTCTTTTAGAGGTTGAGTTGTTGTTTAAGACCTTATTTATCACATATCTTTTTACTGATTATTTATTATCTATTATTGTATACTTACTTTTACAGTTACTATTTTATCATTGTATTCTTTTATTCTGCCTTTAACTTGTTATTGGTATGAACCACCACTGGGTGGTGCTGCTGCATTAGCTTTGCCTGTGGAAAGCGCCTATCAGTCTATTACTTTTTCATCAATCTATAGTGAGTCTACTTCAAGGTATGAATATACCTCTTTGATGGAATGGTTCAATATCAGTATAGCTTAATTACATAAACTCCAGATTCACTCATTGGATCTGAAGCACAGAGATAACTTCCTTCAATGGCCAAATGTGAGGCCGTGCAGGGGATGCAGTCACTCAGACATTTACTGCATTAAAACTAGTAAAAGTGCACCTATAGAAAATACAAGCCTATGCATGGTCATGATGCTCAGGCAAGTTGGGTTACGCAGGGTTAAACTTGTTGTCTGGTGAGTGTAGGTAGTTGGTAAAACAGATTAATTAAACCTATTATAACGGCAGGAGTCCAATAATTCCACTACAGAATGTATGTAGTGAGCATTACTGTAATGATATAATAAGCTCCCCAGATGGAAACATACATGGAACTATCAATGTCTTAATAAATCCCTCACTACTTCCTGCATTCAACCAACATGTATATGACCTGTGGTAGATAAAATACAAGCATCTCGTTTGAACACTGCAAATCTCACTCATATAAAGTTGCTATATACAGATGACAAACTGTCAGCATAATAGGAGTCAGCACACTTAGGGCCTCATGCAGTAAGCGGCGAAAAGGCACCTTTCGCCCGTTTTGCGCCAAAAATGCATTCCACAATTCAGTAAGCCCCGAGAACTTGGCGAAAAGCAAAAAAAAACGCCAATTTTTTTGGTGGGTTTTTTTCCGCCAGAGGCACAGCGAAAAGGCACTTTGCGCCGCTACTAGCCATGTTTTCAAACCCGCTCATTTCTAGTAGCCCCGAGTAGATTTGCGCCGCTACTCGCCGCTCTAGAATTGAGATTTTCACGCCAATCTGTCTCACCCCAAAAAGTTGGCAAGTTGCTGGGGAGAGGCGGCGGATGAGCGGCGGAACGGCACTTAGAAAAAATCAGGCCTTTTTCCTGCCTGGGATTGATGCCGGGGGTCTCCGGAGCCGATATCCATTAATACCAGCACCTGAGGCCCCCCGGCCTGCATCCGAGGCAGGAAAAATGCATTTAAAGCCCACTTCATTACCTTAGCGGCTAACCGCTAAGGCAATGAAGGGGTTAACCAGCCATGCCAGGTTTATTGTGGGTAGCGGGGGTGGGTAAAGGGGGTATGTTTGCGGGTGGACTTAACCCCTTCATTACCTGAGCGGTTAATACCGCTACTGTCATGAAGGGGTTAAGCCCTCCCGCTACCCACCCGCAAGCCCTAAACACCCACCGTTGGGGCTAATACCCACTTCGCCCACCCCCGCTACCCGCAATAAAAAAAATACACACACAACAGCCCCACACTAAATAAATATATATATATATCACCAACAACCCCTATACCCCCTAACATACAGTACATACAGTATATGCACAGCAATGATACTATAGGCCGGCGGTGGCCCTCGGGTGTTACCCGCAGGTGTCCCCGCGGGCCTGCAGTACCAATTGCAGCTGTAACAGCTATGTTGATTATGCATATGGGAGATATATGACAGAGATATATTGTAGTGGCTGTGTGCTCCCACAGAGGGAGACACTCTCTGCTCGGCAGTGCACACAAGCATGTGGACACAGCATTCCTTGCCGGTTTTGTATCTTTCTATACTTTGAGGTGTATCTGCATTCAATATACAATTGTAGCAGTTCCATTCCTCTATTGTAGCTCTTAGTCATTGAGCTACATTTACCTAAGTTACAACAATTGATACTACTGGCTGCTGAGGCATTTTCTATACAGCAGTTTAATTACTGGCCCCTTACTCTATCACATTAGGCTGTTAATTTACAGTATGAGATTTTGATTATTTGTCATATATCTCCCATATGCATAATCAACATAGCTGTTACAGTAATGTAATTCTGATTTCACTCACAGTCCATGCTGTTTGATCTAATTTTAAACCCATTTATTTTATATTCATTGACGGAAATAGAGAATATTTTTAAATTACCACAACACTTCTGCTGTGAATGAGTGCTCACCTGCTAGGTTTCTTTTCTCTTTGTGTATCTCTTCTAAGATGTCATGGAACTGATGATATAGTGGGTTTGATACCAGAAACATGCACAGTGGCAGTACAAAAAGCCAGTCCTATTGAAGAGACAGGTAGCAAGTAGATTTGATCCAAATTCAATAAAACACAGTTCTGAAGTGTGTATAAATGCACAGCACTATCTTGCACACACATGAAAAGATGACAGGGCAAACGTGAGACAGCAGCATTAGTAGGTATAGTTACGTATCCCAAGAGGGGGAGAAATCAGGGGATCCTGCCCACTTCCCCCACTCCTACGCGTTTCGACACCAAAGCCTTCAACTAGGAGTGGTTGACCACTCTGCAATAGGACTGGCTTTTTGTACTGCCACTGTGCTTGTTTCTAGTATCAAACCCACTATATCATCAGTCCCATGACATCTTAGAAGAGATTCTATATCTATGTGAGGTTTTGGTTCCAACTTTCCTACATCCTGTATATATGGGTGGTATACTCTCAGTAATTCGTTATCTGCCACAGAGTAGCACTGTTTGCTGTATTTAAGCTGGGGATATTAGCTATTTACTCCTTGGCTTCCTTCAGTGCTCCTAAGGGACATGACGGGCACTGTAGTCAGCATACTGCTTTGGTTTACGCACAGGGGATCCATGCCATCTTTTTAAATTTCTGTGCTATCTTTTATTTCTTTTTGTGACATCCAATAAATAAATGTGTTTTTGATATTGCCAATGGTATACCAGAGTGCTATTTTCTTGGGCTCCTTTTTTCTCTTGTTCATTCACTTATTGGCCCTGTAGCACCACTGACATATTTACAGAGTATATATATTATTGTCAGTTTATTGGTTACCTTTATTGTGCAGTCTTGCGGATGCGGGGTCTGTTCTCTCACTTAACTCTCATATATATATATATATACACACACATGTATGTATGTATTTATACATGTTGGCAACGGAGGGCAGAGGGATTTTGTTGGTGAAGGGGCGTCATATTGATGAGGTTAGTAGAACTTTATTTATTTTATTATGCTAGTTAATGTGTTTAATAATGGACAAATAATCTATTATCCATATCTGGATAATAGTTATTTTGCCCATTACTGTACTGTATGTGTGTGGCGGGGGGTATTTATGTATTTAAATGTATAGAACAGGTTTATTTTTTTTACATACAGGGTTGGTTCCTTAGGTCTGCAGGGACCTCTGGAGACCACCTGAGGTCTCCTCGGACACTCACGGGTACCAAGCTGGCACGTCCACGGGGGACACCTGTGGGGAAGAACCAGTGGCCCCATCTGTGGGGGCACCGCAGATCCTTAGGGACCACCCGAGGGCCCCTAGACCCCCGTGGGAACCACTTGAGGCCCCTCAGACACCTGTGGGTCTGACCCGGGGCCCCCCAGACACCCGCGGGTCTACCCGTGGAGACCCCATTGTGGCCCACGGTGACCCGCAGAGACCACCTGGCGGACCACGGCACCTGGCGGGGACCACCCGTAGGCCTCCAGACCCTGTTTGAAACCTTTTTCTGGGCCACTGTGAGGCTTACGGACACCCGTCAGGGCCACCGGGGACCCCTGTGGGCCTGGGGTATTAACCCTGTAAGTAAAATAATAAATCATGTATTTATGGGGGGCACAGTGGGTGGGTTATGTATTTAATAAATATAATGATGTTTATTGTGGGGCTGTGTATTGTTTTTATTGTGGGTACTGGGGGTGGGGGTATTGGCCCCAATGGTATGTGGGTAGGCCTCCCGCCTGGGTAGTGGGTGAGGATGGTTAGGCCTCATGGGGTGGGGGTTAGTGGGGAAGGGTGTATAGGCCTCCCGAGTGGTGGGTGAGGGTGGGTTAACCCCTTAATGACTATAACGGTTAATGACCGCTAAGGTGATTAAGGGGTTAGGGGACATTACAGTGGCTTTTGTTATTCTTGTTTCTGTTTTGCAGCATCGGAGGAGGGCATGGACGGTGATGAAGATGAGGATGGCCTTCATTGTGGCAGCCAGACATGGGTGAGTGCTATGTGTATTTATTGTGCTTTATGTATTTTAAATGGGCAAATTCACTATTATCCATATGTGGATAATAGTAATTTTGCACATTACTATACTGTATGTGTTAGGGGGGGGATGTATGTATTGAAAAGTATTTATGTTGTTTAATTTTTTTGGGGGGGCACAGAATTGGTACTGCAGGCCCGCGGGGACACCTGCGGGTAACACCCGAGGGCCACCGCCGGCCTATAGTATCATTGCTGTGCATCCCAAAAATGTAATATATGTACTGGGGGTATAGGGGTTGTTGGGGGCACAGGGGGTGTCTGTTGTTTATTGCAATGTTTATTGGGGGCAATTTTCCCCAATAAACATGCTATTATGCCTTAACCCCTTCATTGCCTTAGCGACTAACCGCTATGGTAATGAAGCAGCATTAATGTATTTTAATAATATTGTGCGGGAGCAAGGGGTCTCCTGAGCTGAACCGCATTGATCTGTGGCTCAGGGACCCCCTGCTTCCCGAGTTACAGGCCCGATTTGGGGCATCGGTGCCAGTGTCGCCACCATCTTTATAGTGGGCACGTCGCGTATGGGACGCTATAAAGATTGCGGCGACACTGGCACCCGAAGACCCATACCAGGGCCTGTAACTCGGGAAGCAGGGGGTCCCTGATCCACAAATCAATGTGGTTCAGCTCAGGGGACCCCCTGCTCACAGTAGACTATTATTAAAAAAACATTCATGCTGCTTCGTTACCATAGCAGATAGCCGGAAAGGTAAGGAATTATTGTTTATTGATATGGGTATTTTATTCATAGTGTAGATGTGCAGAGGGTCTCCGGAGCTGAACCGCTTTGGTTTTAGGTCCGGGGACCCCCTGCTTCCCGAGACACAGGCCCCTTTAGGGGGTGCCGGTATCCCTCTGCTTTGTTTACATTCCGCGGTCACGGGATCGGGACATTTAAAAGCAGAGGGATACCGGCACCTCATAAAGGGGCCTGTATCTCGGGAATCAGGGGGTCCCCGGACCTGAAACCAATGCTGTTCAGCTCCGGAGACCCCCTGCACATGTACACTATGAATAAAAATGTATTTAAAAGATTTTTTTATGTTGCCGATGTTTGCGCCGAGAGAGTGGCGGATCTCTCTCTGCTGCAGGCTCATCTCGCCAGGGGACGGCTTATCGTCAGCTTCTCGCCAGTCAGACTGTCTCGCCACTGGCTACTTGCCATGTTTGGCAATGTTGCTCTCGCTGTGATTCACCAGAGATTCGGCCCTTCCTGCATACAGCGAGGGCAACACTCCAAAAACATGGCGAATTCAAACACCTAGGAGAATGCAATTTTTCGCCGCTTACTGGATGACCCCCTTAGCGTGTATCTAGCCTGGAAGCACGGCTCTGCGGCCGTATCAAATTATAACTTCCGTTTTCACCTTCTATATAATTTCCATTTGTGGCAAGTTGTGATAACGTTGTAGCAGCCTCGAGCAGCAGTGTAATCAGACTGCTGCTTCCCCCAGGACACGAGCGTCGTGACGTAAGCGCGTACCACCTGACGTACGTGTCGCGTCACACGCTTTCTCAAAGGTGGAACCGCCCATTCAGCGCAGAGGTTATTTATACATGTCCAGTTGCTATAGGGGACAACATTTAAAGTACATCCTCATTTCTGCAGAAAACAAAAAGCATTACACCCCCTCACATTTTCTCAGTAACCCAAAACCTGGGTGCTATAAATGCTTTGGTTGCACAGTCTGCAACAGCCTTAATACCGGCGATGTATTCTATCACCCCAGGAATGGCCAAAAGTACATAATAAAATTCAGAACCACATGTACTTCCATTAACGTTGTATACACTATAAAATGCCCGTGCGGGCTAGTTTATGTGGGAAAGACTAACAGGATATTGAAAACAAGGTTCATCGAACATAGGAGTAAAATTGGGGGCAAAAAAGAGGAACCCGCTCTTATAAAACACGGCACTGAATGTAAGCACAATGTAGCCTCTCCCAAAGTTATGGGAATAGATCAAACACACAAGACACTTCCCGGTTCTGAAAAGGATATAGCTTTATTACAAAAGGAAGCGTTCTGGATGTTCACACTGGACACAGTATTCCCGAGAGGCCTTAATGGTTTTTTTGTCCCTGAATTGTTTTTTGGACACTAGATAATTTGATATGGTATAGATTCATTATGCTCTTTTTGCAGAACACCTACTAGCTGCTGCTGCTGCCCTCCATCATGCTTTTCTTCTTCTTTTTGCTCCCTTTATGATGATAAGGTTGGTCATTTATTAGAACTACCCTTCCCATTTTTACTTCATTTATTTTATTGTATATATTCACCTAGGGGATTAATAGCCCCACAGTTGATTCCACACTGATTTTCTCCATCTCTCCTTTATGTGACGTTCCGCATCTTATGACCCCCACACCAGCACAAACCGTGGCACAAACCCTCCCCTGTGTTCCCCAGTGAGAAGACAGGAGGAAGCGCTCTCAGACGCAAAGTTCTTGCGCAAGCGCGAAGATGGATTTCACATGGCATGATGGATGAGGGATTCATATCGGACCGACACGCCCACTGATGACGTCGGTGATGATGCACGTGCGGGTGAGCTCAGGAGCAGGCACGGTGATGTGAGGATGCCAGTGGGACCAGGCCCTGCATCGACGGGGATGCACCTCTCCACGCCCACGATAACATCATTGATGACAAACAGTCGCGGGATTTCAGAGCCAATCAGGACACACAGAAGAACGCGTCACAACGCAATGACGTCACCAAGACCAGAATGGACACGAGCGCTGTTTGGAATGCGGCAAGGATAAAGGAGTTCCAGTGGATTCACGTGGATGATCAGGGGCTGAATGTTTGCTTTAATTTGTGGGACTATATATTGGACACTTTTTAGATGGTATGCTAGTCTCCTGAGAAAGAACTATGAGAAGGTCGAAACGTCGTGCTCTTTGGACGCAATAAATCTTTTGAAAATCCGTAGTGCCTTGGATCATCTATCTTATCTCAGTTGCTATAGGAACATGTTGTATATTAACCCTTATTCTTGTTGGTTTGTTAGTTCCCGAACAAAAAGTGCAGTGTCTTTAGTATGACTTGACTCTTTAATACATTGTACTCTTTCAATACATTGTTGCATCAGCTATTAAAATTCAAGGTTGGATGTGAATAGCATTGTGCAACAATGTATTGAAAGAGTACAATGTATTAAAGATTTCCCTTCCCCCCATTTGTATACTCTCTTGGTATCTGTAATCAAGCTCAATTCTAGTTCTCATCATACCTCTCCCATCCATTCTTGGTTACTAAAATGTCTTTGCCCCCTGTCGAGCTGTCTGTGGCTGCACCTCAGGGCTCTGTTCTGCGGCCTCTCTTTTTCTCTCTCTCTACACACTATCACTTGATGAACTCATCAACTCCTTTGGCTTTAGGTATCATCTCTATGCAAATGATAGACCGATATATCTATCCATCCCTAACCTCCCACCTGCAATACAGTCCCAAGTCTCTGATTGCCTCCTGGCTATATCCTAATGAACGTGCTCCACCGCCTCAAAATAATGTCTAAAACTGAGCTCCTCCTATTTCCTCCCAAACCTGACCTAATACACACTTTTTCCATCACAGTAAATGGTACTACCATCTACTGTATCCCAATGTTTTTCAACAGGGGTTCCTCTGAGCTTTTGGGTGACCTACAATTTTCAGGTCAATTCAAATTTGTACCAAATACAGAAGAATGTACAATGCATCCGACACGCTGTTATGAGAGAGGGTTGGGGATCCTCAGAATTTCACAATATAATTATTCCTTAACAAAATAAAAAGGTTGAAAACCACTGATCTATCCCGTCGCTATAGCATGTTGCCTCTGAGTTACATTTGACTTCTCCTATCTTTCTTCATTCACATTCACGCCACGGCTAAAACATTTCGCTTTTTTCTCTGTTACATTGCAAGATCTGCACTTCCTCTGTCAATTCCCTGCTGAAACTCTAATGCAAGGGGTGCGCAAACGTTTAATCTCTGCCCGCCTGCCTGCTCTCCACCCCTTCTCGCACCCTCCCTTACCTGATTGCCACCGTATTCTGACGTCACGGCGTCATTTGACGCCACATTGCAATGGCGACGTGTTGCCCGAAGCCGCCGGAAACCAGGTTAGTGAGTTAGAGGCCTCCCATGCGCTCCCCAGCATTTAACTTAAATGCTTTGGGGAAGAGCGCAGGGCCTCTGTATGCGCCGTTCCCCTCCCAGAAAATCAGGCACCCCCCAGTTTGCGCACCCCTACTCTAATGCATGCTTCTATCCGCTCCCGTCTGGGTTATTGTAGTATACTACTAAAGAGGCCTCCCAGTAAACCCTGCTAGCCGAGCGGAGCGGCTCCTGGCACGGCAGATTTCCACTGCGAATAGCCAAGCAGCTATATTTACACTCGACTGTGAATATCCACTGCCTCCTGGCACCCCCTATGGAGGGAAGTATCTCCAGAAGCAGGTAGTCTCTGGAGCTATAATTAATGGGGTTTAGCTCTAGAAACTCCCTGCCTCAATCTAGTGTAAAAACATAAATGTTTATTTTTTATGCGCTTGGATTGCTTTTTTACAGGTTTTTACACAGGGTATTTTTTTTATATGCTATTTTTTTCAGCAAATTACGAGGGAGACCCTTATAAATAGGGAGGGTTGGACAGTATAAAAATGCAAAGTGACTGCCCTTCCTTGCGTGTAACACCACTGATCTCTAAGCACACACCTACAGTTCTGACTAAGCCATTTTGATAGTTAAAACAGGTTTATTTACGAAACACGCCTCACGTCAAAATACAGGAAAGACCAGGGCACACAAATAGCACCGCATTTGCGCAAGAAATTGAATTACATTGAAAGCAATGGGAGTTTTTACGTCAGGAAATTGCTTGCGATTATTTTGCAATGGTTTTGTTCCAGTCCAGGAGCTGGCAGACTTGAGTAAACAAACCTCTACATTGAAAAGAAATATGCGACATGTCGATCATAATGACAGTGCAGAAGGTGGGGCAGCCCTGCAGATCCTGTCCTTTAAAACAAAGGGAAGGGTCTCCGGCGCGCCCTGCGAGACAAACCCAATGTGCTGACAGCTTCCCCCTCCATCATCACGCCCCCCACACCCAGCAGTGCCCAGCAGCGCCGCCTCCTCCTCCTCGCCGCCGCCTCTCCCACTCGCAGTAGAACGTTGACCCTGTAGCCGGCAGCTCTTTCTCCCCCTGCAGGAGCAGCGGCGGCGCGATGGAGGAGCAGCAACCCCGGCACCGACTGCAGCCCCGAGAGGAGGGGAGCAGGCCGGGAGAGGAGGAGGAGGAGGAGAGCAGACCGTTAGAGGAGGAGGAGAGCAGACCGTTAGAGGAGGAGGGGAGCAGACCGGGAGAGGAGGAGGGGAGCAGACCGGGAGAGGAGGAGGAGGAGGAGGAGAGCAGACCGGGAGAGGAGGAGGGGAGCAGACCGGGAGAGGAGCAGGGGGGGCCCGGGGACCTGGCGGAGCGGAGGAGGGAAGCGCAGGGCTGCTTGCGAGCTTTATCGCAGCACTCCTACTGGTTCGACGTCTGGGTTTTCCTGCTGTTTGACCTGGTGCTGTTTATCTTCGTGTACCTGCTGCCCTGAGCCGGGTGAGTGCATTGTTGGGGGGACACCCCAGCTGCCGGGAGAGGAGATCTCTCCTCATATCCTTGCCTGCGGTCACATGAAGGCAGGAGCATGGTGTGGGTATTCGCAGCGTATACCTGGTGTGCGAGTTGCACGGTGGATATACAGTAGCAAGTGTAAAGATGGAGCATTGGGACAAAGTTTACATTGCATGTTACACACAATACCGGGTATTGATTGCCCCGTGTGTAGTAGAGATCCGCCCCGTTGAATAAGCAGTGTCACAGGAATGTGTTGGGGTGACGCGCCAGCAGCACAGGTCCCACCCAGGAAGTGCATGACAATATAGCCACTGGTCCGGTTCAGCGGGCAGTACCAGATGGGAGATATGGGCTGAGGCAGTGCTCTCAATCCAATTGGTCATTGCGTTTTATAGAAAGCCCACATCTAGCTTCGTAATTGCACTGTGTAAATCAAAAGCAAGTTGTTGCAAACTATTCTAACACAGATTTACATTTCAATGCATTAAAACATTCAATATATTATGTGTAGTATGAAAGCTGCAGTTCAAGCAATATCCTATGTGTATTTAAAAAAAAAAATCAGTTCTGTACTATGAGAATACTTGTAGCATTTTAAAATAAATTAAAAAAAAAACTATTTTAAAGACATTTTAAAGTATTATATTGTAACAAGCATTTTTGTTCCTATAGCAACCATATACAAAGTCACATCCCTTCCTCTTCTGAAACAGCATCACCTTTTTGAGCCCTGCCCTCTCTAGCAGTGAACCAAATGAATCTAGTGCCTGTCTGGTCACATGATCTTCCTCGCAGAATTTTGGCTCAGTGTAGCAGAAGATTACCCAAGATGCATTTGGTGAACCCCCAGCTGAATTTCAGTGACCAATTATAGGGAGAACAGATTGATCAGCAATTTAGCTAATCACTTGTCAATGTGTAGATTGTATTGATGCACATCACACATTGAACAGAAAAAAGAGAGCTTGAACTGCAGCTTTAAGATAATACTGCATTTTATTTATTTTTTCTTCTATAAATGTGAAGAGCATCCTGTGGTTGCTATAGCAGGTTTTGGCACTCTTCTCCAGCAGTGCAAGCAAGATCGTTGGCAACAAATGATCGCAAACAGTAAAGTGTTACATTGTTCCCACTAAGAGACTGTGGCTGAGTTGCAAACTGTAACAATAGACACTTACCTTAGTAAACTAAGGTTACATTGTAGCTGCTGAGTTACACTGACTGTAGGATTGATTGAAAATTAAAGACAGCTATTAGGTCAGTTTTTCCACAGGGGTTCCTAAAAACCCTTGTGTTTCCCAGACACCCCTAAAGGGTTCCCTGCAATTTTCTGGTCATTTAATTGTACCAAATACAAAGAATTTACAATGCATCAGACGCGCTATTAGAGATGGTCGGGGTTCCTTACAATGCGTCACGTGATGCTGTTGAGTCACATAGTATTCCCGTGGGCATGGCAATGGCCATTTGAGGCTGTGCCGCTATATTGGCAGTAGTTGCAGGGGGAGATGCCGGGAGACGCTGTGGATGCCGGGAGACACCACCGCCTGGAGGTTTACTAGGTAAACCATATCCCGGAGATACGTGTACGAAAGCTGGAGTGGTGGTAACCCTGTCTATTAGAGAGGGTTGGGCTTCCCTAGAATGCATCTGATCTCAGGCACGCTATTAGAGAGGGTTGGGCTTCCCTAGAATGCATCTGATCTCAGGCACGCTATTAGAGAGGGTTGGTGTTACTTACACTGCATCTGATCTCAGACAGTGCTATTAGAGAAGTTGGGGTTTCCTCAATCTCAATATAATTATAGGGTTCTTTAACCAAAAAGAGGTTACAAACACTGCTTTAGTGAACCTGAGGAAGCAGGTTCTTTGCTGCGAGGATTGCTGCTTTAGTAACATGTCTGCATTTATTTTCACAGGGACACTTGAGAACATTCCAAAGGAGCCAAAGACTATTTCCTGTGTGCAACATGACATCTACTTGCTTCACCCAGTATCCTGAGAGGAAACTGTCCATATTCACCAAGGCCGGACAACCTGATGCAAATATGTTTCTTATAGAGTCGCAGTATTTCTCTGCTGCATGACTGCTGGATCAGAAAGTATGGACAATGAAAGACTGCTGTTTATTCAATGTTAGGAGGAACATTGAATTGTCTCAGCTTTTTTTCCCCTCAAATATTTATTACCTCCGTGATGAAGGGTTTCTGCTATTCTGTTAATTATTGTACAAATATTTTATAAATTTTGTACTACAAATCTCAATCTTGCACTGTAAGCTGAAGTGATTAATCTATGATAGACTTGAATCAAAGATTTCCCCTCCCGGCCAAACTCTTTCAACTTCTAAAATACGTTCAACAGTATTTTCATACCAAATAGTTTTTTTTAAAACCACATGCCTAACATAGTTCAATAATCTTGATTGAAGGTTAAAAAAAAAAAAAAATATGAATGGTATATTTGACAGTCTGCAGGCTGTATTCTACACAGGTCCCTTTCAGAATCTAGTTTCATTGTGGGTCAGTAGAGCTAGTACAATTATGAACTTCTTTATATTGAGGATGCAAAAGTGGAGCAAATAACTGCACAACATTTATCAAAGGAATTGCATTGAAAACAATGTACAGTACGTGTTTTTTTATTTTTTTCAATCAATCAAGTGCAATAATTTTACTGTTTGCCCTGGTTTTACATCCATGAGACTTTGGGATGTGACTACTGTACCTTATTCTTTGTTGTTTTTATTTCCACTTAAACATCCTTAATTTACAAGTGCCTTAGTTTTATTTAGTATTCATTATTACTATTGAGAAAAAATGTAAAATAGAAAATACTGTTTTAGGTAGATTTGTATTAGGAAGTGTCCGAACCTACCAAGTCACGGAATAAAAATAAGGAGCGATAGTTATGAAGTTGAACGTGACAGAGCAATGTTCTGCATTCCCAGACACTGCCAATCTTCAGAACACGGGGAAATGTGATTTTAAAGTTGACGTTAATGGTACGTTCCCAGATACCATTAAAGTGAACTAATGCTGCTGATATTTTCTTGGTTAAATCCTCGTGATTGATGCCTTAACCAAAATACCCATATTGACCTCACTTTTGAAAGTCATTGCAATGCTTTCGATGTCGAAAGAAGGTGCACTCACGAAACCGCCACAGCTGCACAGAAACAGCAGCCGATCTTGACACAGGTTCGTGTGTGAATTGAAACGTAGATTCCTGTTCATTAAACATCTTTTTGTATTTTGTAGACCATCAGGGAGTGCTACTACTTTCTTCTTTTTCTATTGTAATGTTTGCAAACGTTGTATATGAACAATTTCAATTGCTATAGTTCCTTTATGGTCTGCCTCTTGTTGCCTTACTGCAAGTGAGGATACAACATTAAAAACTAATATGTAACACTTGGTTAGATGTTAATGCACATTGTATTAATATATGAGCAAGCATCATTGTGTTTGTAATAGATTCCCAATTTGTATAAGCGCACACAAACAATGGACAATTAAAGCAGAAAAATGTGAAATCAACCTTTCCCCCCATTGGCTTGATTCATTAAGCTGTGTTAAACTATTTACAGTGTCATATACATACATTAAACTAGCACACAAACAAGGATAAGAAATATAGATTTGTGGCTGGAAAAGTCAGCTATGTGTAATAATAACCAAACATGACAGATTATCCTCCTCCCACCGCCCACCTCTCTCCTCCCCCCCACTTGCCTCTCTCCTCCCCCTGACTAACCTATCTCCTCCCCCTAGCCTCTGTGTTATCATTGGATGATATATCTCATAAGGGGAACAATAAATTCCTTCCCAACTCCAAGAATTGGCAATCGGATTAATCCCTGGATCAACATTCTTCCCATGTTTACTTATTTGCTATATCCTGGTATACCTTTTGTTTCTAAAAATATGTACAACCTTTTTTTTTTTTAAAACAAATGTATTGTATCTGCCATCACAGTCTCCATGGGTAATGAATTCCACATGTTAACTGCACTTACTGTAAATAACCCTTTCCTTTGTTGCTGGTGAAATCTCCATTCTCCAACCAAAAGGGATGCCCCAGAGTCCTTTGTACTGCCCTTTGGATGAATAGTTCATTTGAAAGCACCTTGTATTGTCCCCAAATATATATGTATATAGTTATCATATCCCCTCTTAGATGCCTCTTTTCTAATGTAAATAGATCTAGTTTAGCTAGCCTCTCATAAGATATTGTCCATCCCCTTTATTCATTTGGGGGCTCTTCTCTGCACTCTCTCTAGTTCCATAATGTCTTTTCTAAGGAGTAGTGCCAAACATTGTACTCCATATTCAAGGTGTGGTCTTACTAATGCTTTGTAAAGGGGCATAATTATGTTTACTTCCCTTCCATCCATTGCCCGTTTGATGCAAGATAAGATCTTGTTTGCCTTTGCAGCTACTGCATGACTTTGGGCACTATTGCTAAGCCTGCTGTCTACAAGCACTCCTAAATCCTTTTCCATCAAGGATTCCCACAATAAATCCCCACTTAATTTGTAAGTCGCCTGTTTATTCTTGAATCCCAAATGCATAACCTTACATTTATCTGTATTAAACCTAATCTGCCATTTACCTGCCCACGTTTCCAGTCTCTCCAAGTCCTTCTGGAGAGAAATTACATCCTGCTCTGATTGTACTACCTTACACAATTTAGTATCAGTAAAGATGGAGACTTTACTCTGCCAACCTCAAATTCATTAATAAACAAGTTAAAAAGCAGGGGTCCCAGTACCATTCCCTGAGGTTCTTCACTCACTCACTACTTTAGCCCAACCTGAAAAAGTTCCATTTATGACAACCCGCTGTTGTCTATCCTTCAACCAGTTTTCAATCCAGGTGCATATATTATTACGACGTCCAATTTGCTTTGTTTTGTACACCAACCTCGTGTGGAACCATATCAAAAGCCTTTGCAAAATCTAAGTAGACCACATCAACTGCATTACCCTGGTCTAAATTCCTACTTACCTCCTCAAAGAAACAAATAAGGTTAGTTCGGCATGATCTATCCTTCATAAATCCGTGCTGTCTATTACTAATAATTTTGTTTTCCATTAGGTATTCCTGAATATTATCCCGTATTAAACGTTCAAGTAGTTTCCCCACTATTGAAGTCAGGCTTACAGGTCTGTAATTCCCTGTTTGTGATCTAGCTCCCTTTTTAAATATAGGCACTACATCTGCTTTACGCCAATATTGTGGTACTGAGCCTGTGGAAATTGAGTCCTTGAATAGTAAATATAATGGTTTGGCTATTATTGAACTTAACTCCTTGAGAACTCTTGGATGTATTACTACTGTGAAGCGCTATGTACACTAATGGCGCTATATAAATAAAGACATACAATACAATACAATACAATACAATGTATGCCATCAGGGCCAGGTGCCTTATTTATTTTTTTCAAGCTGCTTATGAACTTCTTCCTCAGTTAACCAATTGTTCATTAATATTGAGGTTGTGGCTTCCTCCTGCGTCACTACTACAGTATTGACATTGATTCTTCCCTGCTAAACACAGAGGCAAATAATTTGTTTAATACCTCTGCTTTTTCTTATCTCCAATAATCTGCCTGCCCATCTCACACTGAAATGGTCCTATATTTTCTTTTCTCATTTTTTTTGTTATTAAGGTACTTAAATAACTTTTAAGGGTTGATCTTACTTTCTATTTCATTATCCATTTTTGACTAATTTGATTGCCCTTTTGCAATTTTTGTTACATTCTTTATAACCCCTTGTTTGCTCTTCTATTCTATTTAGTTCATTATCTGGTTCATTTCCCTCCCCCCTCCATCCTAGTTTAAAATCTCCAACCTTTTTTTTTTTGTTTCAAATTTTTTATTGTTTTTTTCAAAATATATACAGCATACAGTGAGTCAAGCTTTTGGGAAGAAAAAGGAAATATAAGGGTAAGCATTGGGTCATCAATGAGACCCAGGAAACTGGTGACAATTACATAAATATACATATTAATAGATAGTTTTACACATAACCCAACTTTCATATTTGTCGTTGTTCCCTTTCCGCTTCTTTATATGGAAGCAGCCGCTTCCTAGGATATCTCTTTTAAGTTAACGTAAGAATAGAAGAGAGAAAGTGGGGGGAGAAAAAGAGGGGGGGGGAGAAAAAGAGGGGGGGGGGGAGAAAAAGAGGGGGGGGGGAGAAAAAGAGGGAGGGAGAAAAAGAGGGAGGGAGAAAAAGAGGGGGGGGGGGGAAAGAGGGGTGGGGAGGAGAGGGGACAAAGGGTGTGAAGGGTTACGGAAGTCTAGGCAAGGTGTGATTAGGGAGAGGGGAGCGTGTTTTTCTCCCCCCCCTCCCCCCTTTTCCATCCCTCCTACTGCTACAGGAAAACCTATTCAGGTATTTCTGTGGGTTATAGTTCTTGGTTTTCTTAGTCTTTTGGCTAAATTTCCCAGACCTTGTAGAATTGGTCTACTCTTTGATTAAGTTGTGCTGTAAGGAGTTCCATTAGTCTAATTTCTTTGATTCTACATGTAGCCCTGTGTCCTAGTGAACACAGACCACTACCATATGCTGTATAACCTGTAGGCTCGCAGGGCCTTAGCTTCTGCCACGGAGAGCCCGGGGCACACGAATAATAGGTAATACCTCGTACTTGGTGCAGCGCCTCCACCTGCGATGGCTCCCACCAGAGGGGGAGTGGTTCCTCGCAGGACAATTGTATATCACTCCACACACACACAGCATATAAAACAACCGAATGACATTACTCAATTAGCAGTGGTAATATCAACAGGTGCCCTTCTCTAGACGAGACACTACTACCGCGTCTCGAAGGATGCTTCACCCCTACACCGGGTGATCCCACCCCGTGTCCAATAACCCCACACAATATGTCCCCACACTCAAGTGAGATATATGTGTGTAACTGCGCAGCCACTAGGTCCCTTGTGAATGGAATATGATATCGTTGGTGCACTTGGTGATGGTTACCTGCCGGGCACTGCAGTATCCGGGCCTGCCAAGGATCTTCACAAAGAATCAGATGCGGCTGGATCCAGCAATAGCCGTCCGGGGCGATCCCACCCAGATGACTGCAGCGACGGTAGCGGGGTCTGAGCCCAGACCTCTGCTAGATGTGTACTGTCTCTTTACTTTGTCTCTGAACTGGCACAGTAAGGGAGACTGTAACCTGTCTGGGGCCAATCCCTATCTCCGCTCCACTCTACGGGGACTCAGGGCCTAACTGGGCTGGGTTATAAGGCCTAGGTAGGGGCTGGGTGCCTCCCTACACCTGGAGCCCCGTCTCCTTTCTCCTCCCGCTAGCTCTGAGCAACGTGCGCGCCCCGTGCAACCCTATATCTCTTCCTCCCGATATTCCAGCCACCCCATTGGTCCCCTGGCGTCACATGGTCTTGCGGTGACTGCTGGGACTCGTAGTCCCCTACGATCCACCCTATAGGAACTATTCCTCCTTCGCGGGCTTTGATAGCTATATCCGCGCATGCGCAACCTCTGCTCCCGAGCCAACTCCACCTCCTGCTGCGCCTGCTCTAGTAATCAATATGGCGGCGCCCTGAAGTCACGGAACCTCCGATATACTGGAGCGTTCCCTGCCCTGCTGCAACCCTCCCATCATACCATAACACATGCGAGAGAGGGGAGCCCGGCTACATCCTCCCCCCTGTGGATTCCAACATCCCCACTTGGACAATAACCTTTAACTGGTACAACAATTATATAATGAAAAATGCATGAATACATAACGACACCCTCCACACTCTAAATAAGATTATACATCTCACTGAACATAATGATTACTGACTTTACACGGTTGCGAGCCCACTGCTGAGCCTCATAATGGGGTGCCCCGAACTGATCATAGGTCATCCTCATTGGAGGCTGCCCACTTCTCTGACTTCACCTTAACTGTTCTTCAGCCACTCCCTCGGGAGAATGACTATCATGGTCCTGAGGCTCAGCCTCTTCCCTTGTGGGAGTTAGTCTCTACATGAGCATCACAAGGTACAAAACATGGACTCCGTGGGTCCAACATAGAATCTTCCGGAGCCACCGCTTGGGGCGTTTGTTCACCGAGCCCTTTACCCGTAGCTCCACCGGGGATGCTCGCTGTTGGGGGCCCCTTTGAGAGGTTCCCTCTTGAGGGTCCTCATAATGTATTGTATTGTCGGTCTCGGGACCGTTCTCACCCCGTGTCATTTCGCCATCCAATGAGGTTGCAGGCCATCCCACTTCACCCTCCTCTATTTGTTGGATAGGAAGTAAGTGATTTCTATGCCTTACCTTCACCTGACCCTCCGAGTCCTTGATACGATAGACCGGAAGACCAGGCATTTGTGACGCTACCTCATACACTCCTTCTCTCCACCGGTCAGCCAACTTATGTTTCCCAGGTACTCCCAAATTGCGAAGGAGTACTGCATCCCCCGGCTGAATATCCCTATGTTTGACCTTGTGGTCATAGTGTCTCTTATTTCCCGCGTTCAGTTTTTCTGTGGATTTGTCTGCTTGCTGATAGGCCTGTTGCAGGTTCTCTTGTAGCCTCTGCACATATCTGAAGTGAGTGGTATTATGAACTCCGTCAGTGGAGACCCTCAGACGTATGTCCACGGGCAGTCGAGCCTCTCTCCCAAACATCAGGAAATAGGGGGAGAATCCGGTAGAATCATGTCTAGTACAGTTGTAAGCGTGCACTAGCGTTTCCACGTGTCTACTCCACTCAGTCTTTTGTACCCACGTCAAGGTACCCAGCATGTCCAGTAACGTGCGATTGAACCGTTCAGGCAATGCATCCCCTTCCGGGTGGTAGGGGGTGGTTCGGGACTTAGTAATGTGTAAGATATTTAGTAACTGCCTTATTAATTTGCTTTCAAAGTCTCTGCCCTGGTCAGAATGTAGTTGTTGAGGAAGCCCATAATGTATGAAGTATTTTTCCCAGAGCACCTTGGTGACAGTGATGGCTTTTTGGTCTTTTGTCGGGAAGGCTTGCGCATATCTCGTGTAATGATCAGTGATGACCAGCACATTGCAGATGCCCCGGTTATCCGGTTCGATAAATAGGAAGTCCATGCATACTAAGTCCATGGGACCCGTACTTTTCAAGTGGCCCATTGGGGCGGCCCTGGTGGGCAGTGTTTTGCATTGAATGCACCGAACACAGCGCCGACAGTGGTGCTCTACGGCTTCTCTCATTTTTGGCCAGAAGAACCGATCTCTCACCAATCCAAAAGTCTTGTCGACACCCAGATGGCCATGTTCATCATGTAAGGATCGCAACACCAGATATTGAAACATTTTGGGTAGAACCAGCTGTCTCCTATTTGGGTGGTTATGATATTCTACAACTCGGTATAGTAAATTGTCCCGTATTTCAAACTTATCTGCTTCCTGCATCAGGATGCACCTCAGATCGCCAGGGGCGTGTTTGAGTAGATCTGGACGGTTTTTCTGAATAGTATAGCGGATGGCCCCCGCTACCGGGTCACGGACCTGATAACGCACCATATCTTTCCAGGCTATGATCTTGTCAGGGGTGATATGCATGCCACTAGGGTCCCTGTATGCCTCCGGGATGGCTTTGGACGCGCACCCTAAGGAATCAGACACTCTTAATTCGGAGAAGGCTACTTGGTCATTCACTATGGCTGCAGTGCAGCACAGCGCCCGCATCCCCAGTCCCAGGATTTCTTCCCACTGATCGTCGTTGAGGGTTGCGACCAGCCCCGGTCATCTAGATAGGGCATCTGCCCCCACATTCAATGGACCCGGTTTGTATTTCAAGGTGAAATTGTAGTTACAGAGTGCTGCTAGCCAGCGATGTCCTGCCGCATTGAGTTTAGCTGAGGCCATAATATAGGTAAGAGGATTGTTGTCTGTACGCACCTCGAAGGTAGTCCCATAGAGGTAGTCATGGAGTTTGTCCACAATGGCCCATTTCAGGGCAAGAAACTCGAGCTTGTGTACTGGGTAGTTTTGCTCACTGGCCGTCAAACTGCGACTGATGTAGGCCACAGGTCGTAACCCTTCCGGATGTTTTTGATGCAACACCGCCCCTAGTCCACTGAGATCAGCGTCCACATGTAGGATATAAGGCTGTTTGGGGTCGGCATAGGCTAACACGGGAGCCGCTGTCAGACTCTTCTTCAAGTCCAAAAAAGCTTGTTCGCACTCTGAGGTCCATTTGGCCCCGAAGGGCTGTCAGGCGGGAGTAGCCTTCTGGCCTGTGTCTTCGGGATATATTTTGAGGAGGCAGTTGAGGGCTTTGGCCCAACGGGAATATCCCTCCACAAACCTACGATAATACCCGCAGAACCCCAAGAACAAGCACAATTCCACCACGTTATCGGGTCAGGGCCAGCTTACTACGGCTTCTATTTTAGCTGGATCAGTGGCTATTCCCTCTGCAGACAAGATGTGTCCCACGTAAGTCACAGATGTCCTACAAAAGCGGCATTTATCCAGAGATAGCTTGAGCCCCTCTTGGGCTAACCGGTCGAGCACCTTCAGGAGCCGAGACTCGTGTTCCTCTAACGTCCGGCCAAAGACTATGATGTCATCCAAATACACTAGACATTCTCGGGGGTTCAAGTCCCCTAAGGTCTTCTCCATTAGCCATTGGAAGGTGGCCGGTGCCCCACATATGCCTTGGGGCATGCAAGTGAATTGATAGAACCCCAGCGGACAAATGAAAGCGGGTTTCTCTTGGTCCTCAGGGCTCATGGGTACCTGGTAGTATCCAGACCGGAGATCCAACACACTGAACCATTTACTCCCATTGAGGGCATTCAGGATTTCCTCTATGCGGGGAAGATTATACTGGTCCAGAATCGTACGATTGTTCAGTGTCCTGTAATCCACGCATAGCCTCACTGTCCCATTCTTCTTTCTCACCACCACTATGGGTGAGGCATAAGGGCTTCTTGACTCCGTGACGATCCCGGCTTCTTCCATCTCTTGAAGGACGGCCCGTACATCATCGACGTCTCTAGGGGCGAGTCGTTGTGATTGTTCCCGGAACGGAGCCGTATCATTCATCCGGATAGTGTGTTGGGCACTGCGACTGCACCCCACATCCATTTCTCCAGTAGAGAAGACGTCTCACCTCTCTTCCAATTGGACCCACAGTCTCTCCTTCCACTCTTCAGGCAATCCGGGCGAGCCGAAGTCGAAATCCAGCCCCGCGGAGGAGCATTCCGCTCAGGTGGCATTGACTTGGACAGCCTTGTCCACTGAGCTGACTGGATAAATTCTTCCTATGCGTTGCCCCGCGTCGATGGCCATGGTGAAGGGGGATAGATTCTGGACCATTACATAGATGCGACGAGGTATGGCGGCCGGCCAATCCCGAAATTCCGGTACTAGCTGGTATCCTCTGTTAGCGTCTTCCTCCGGCGTACTCTCTAGTGAAAAGAGCTGTTCCGTGTCCGCTCGTTCAGTGTACGTGCACCAGACGGGCATCCTCTGTACTGCCCCATGCGAAATTTTGGTTAAGCTCGCTCTGCCGCAGAACAACAGTCCATAGTCTTCCGAGACTGAAGGAGTAGGGTCCGGATCCGTTTGGACAAGCTGCAGCTGGAGACTGAACATGGGCAGTTCATTGGTTTCTTGCAAATAGGCCTGGATAACTGCTTGTACAATGTCCGCATTAGTGCCCAGAATGATCGGGTACTTAGGTAGATCTTTGGGTTCTGGACACACGAGGGCATCTACGTTCATGGGATGGGACTTTTCGGTTTTGAGCTGCTGGATCTCCAGAGACACCGTCACGATACCATCGATGGGGTAGTCTTCATTGCTCAGCCCTCTTACTTTGATATGTTCGGCCGACTTCAGTGGCCGGTTCTGGAGGTGTTGATCATAGAACCCTCAATATATGATGGTCACCTGAGATCCCGTATCCAGTAAGGCGGAAGAGTAGATGCCATCTACCAGTACCCGTATAAGAGCCACCGGCCCCACTCGATTATTCCCGTCCCGGGGACCCTGGCCACCTTGGGGGGAAGCGGGGTCTTCTCTGCTGGCAGCGTAGGCGCCACAGACCATGGCGTTTGGCGTGAACTTCTTGGGAGAGGGACTCCGGTCACGAGGTTCTCCAATCCGACAATCATAAGATATATGCCCTTTCTTCCTGCACTTGTAACAGGACAGATCCCTCGGCGGAGTGCGGCGGTTGTAAGGGGGCGAGGTTCGTCCTGAGTACTTCAGCCATTCAGGTCCGGGTTTATCCGGGGGTCTTCCTTTTTCTCATTACCCCCCTTACTCTTGGGGGTATCGGGTACTTTGGCCTTCTGTGGCGAATGAAGCATTAGATGCGCCTCATGTTCCTTGACTTGCTGTAACAGCTTGGTGAATGAGGGGGGGCTCCCTCGGGTGAGATTATCGTGAATCATGTTTGCAATAGGATGGTTAGGGCTGGAACCCCGCAGATATTGCTTACGGAGGAATTCATCCATTTGAGAGGCTATAACGTACTTATGGTGAAGCAAGGGTCCTAACGCTATTTGCACCCGGTGGATGTAGGCAGACAAGTCTTCTCCATCCTTTTGGTTGATGGCGTAGTATTTGGCCCACAGGGTTCCATCATCCTCGGTTACACCATAGGTCTCTGTTAAGAATTCGACCATCATCCGAGAGGTCAGGTCAGGATGTTGGTTTCGATGAATACTGACCATAGTGGACACTGGGGGTCTCAGGCATTCCATGATGCATTGGCGTTTCACTGCGTCTGTACAGGACCATTCTTCCATCACACCTCGGGTGTGCTTCTTCCATGGGTCTATCCCATCTTCTCCTGTCGGGACAGGAAGCGTCCCGGAGAAGGCCTTCAATTTCCGGTAATTTTGAGAGGGTGTGGCCAAGGTGAGGGCTTCCACTAACGGGGGTAAACTGGGTGGGCCGGTTAACTGGCCTACTTTGTCATTGAGTTTCTGTAGCATCTCCCTACACAGTCCAGCTTCTTCGGATATACTGGACCCTTGATAACTAAATTCCGATTGACAGCTACCTGCTTCACTAGCCGGATAAGGAGCTGAGGTGGGAGTAGGGCAGTCGTCGCCCAGTTCCTCAGGGGGAATGTCTCGGAGTGGATAGACAAAGGGACTTCCGCTCGGCGGAGAGTTGGGGAGCTGCAGGTATTGGGGAACGGCAGGCTCGAGGACCACCAAATCTCGGCGACAATCAACTAGCAATGTGTTCCACTTGGAGTCTTGGTCTATGAGAACATCTACCAGGCGGGCTTTGGAAAAACCTGGTAGCTGTTGCAGGGCCATTTGTAAAGTCTCTAATGGTAAGGCCATAGGTACTTGGCTCACGACCACCACGCGGTGGGCGGGCGTTTGCATTTGCCGCTCCCAATCACGCACTCTCTGACGCGAGGGGAGAGTCATGGTAAGCAGAGGGTGGTGTGTGTGTTAACGGGCACCCCAGGTCTAAGATCTCAGCAGTGCCTCCAAATGTAGCCCTGTTTCCTAGTGAACACAGACCACTACTATATGCTGTATAACCTGTAGGCTCGCAGGGCCTGAGCCTCCGCCACGGAGAGCCTGGGGCACACGTAATAATAGGTAATACCTCGTACTTGGTGCAGTGCCTACACCTGCGATGGCTTCCACCAGAGGGGGAGTGGTTCCTCGCAGGACAATTGTATATCACTCCACACACAGCATATAAAACAACCGAATGACTTTACTCAATTAGCAGTGGCAATATCAACAGGTGCCCCTCTCTAGAGGAGACACTACTTCTTTATATGGAAGCAGCCGCTTCCTAGGATTTCTCTTTTAAGTTAGCGTAAGAATAGAAGAGAGAAAGTGGGGGGAGAAAAAGAGGGGGGTGAAAAAGAGGGGGGGAGTGAAAGAGAGGGGTGGGGAGGAGAGGGGACAAAGGGTGTGAAGGGTTACGGAAGTCTAGGCAATGTGTGATTAGGGAGAGGGGAGGGGAGAGTGTTTCCCCCCCCCCCCTTTTCCGTCCCTCCTACTGTTACAGGAAAACCTATTCAGGTATTTCTGTGGGTTATAGTTCTTGGTTTTCTTAGTCTTTTGGCCAAATCTCCCAGACCTTGTAGAATTGGTCTACTCTTTGATTAAGTTGTGCTTTAAGGAGTTCCATTAGTCTAATTTCTTTGATTCTACGTGTAGCCCTGTTTCCTAGTGAACACAGACCACTACCATATGCTGTATAACCTGTAGGCTCGCAGGGCCTGAGCCTCCGCCACGGAGAGCCTGGGGCACACGTAATAATAGGTAATTTCCTTCTCCATTGTGAAACTGTTCTCCCAAGTTACCCACAAGTTCGAGTCATTCAAAGTTTGATAATCAGTTTGAACTAACCCGAACACTTAAAGGGACTGATATACAATGTTTGTTTGGAACTGTTTTCTAGATAAAAGTGTATGTGTAATATAAGTCTATATGTTGTCTATAATAGAATTGGTCCTCCCAAAGTTCAGCTACCAATTCTTTATTACAGGCTAAAATATTAAAGGTTACGATTTAGGTAACTTTCTCCATGTTATTTATCCCTCTCCCCCTGTAGACTACGAATGCAGAGTCTGCCAAACTATAGCTGCCAGTCAGAGTAGAAGAGATCTGAAGATTCCAGCGGTGCACAGCTTGTAGAAATGGGAGTGTGGTATGGGGGACACACTCTGACGCGTTTCGGACCTGCGTGGTCCTTAATCATAGAGCTTATAGCTGCCAGTCAACCCTACTTAATGCTTCTAAAATTGAGAAAGGATATGTTGATGTAAACAGTTATAACGTTCAATGCCCCCCATTCTTGCTTTTATTTCCCTGATGTGTAAGATCACACACAACCCACCCCGTACTGTTTGGGGTGATTTTGTTTTCCCTTTTTGAAAGCTTAGCTCCTAAACAAAGGAGCACTGCGGCGTCGAGCCGCTGGGCCACTGCCCGCCCCCCTCATGTTCATTTAACCTGTGAGTGTGAGAGACTCGCACCACGGGTCCCACTATGGCTGGTCCCCCCAAACAATGTTTGGAAGCTGGGGTCCTCGGTTTTCCCCTCCCCTCCCTCTCTATCCCTCCCCTCCTCTAAGTTTTGTAAGCATTTGTCAGTATCATGTAATAATATGTATATCTCTCGTTGTATATGTTCTCATACCAGATCGTTTCCGAAGACGGATGTACCGACTCTTCAACTATATGTAAGTTATCACTCTGTTCATTTGTATTATAAATCCTTGAACCACCACCATGCCGATTAATATAATATCCCAAAACACCAAGGGCTTAAACACCCCCCGAAAGAGACGTATTGCTCTTTCGGAAGCCAAAAGACTGGCAGGAGATGTAATCTTGCTACAAGAAACTCACATGAAAAAGGAGGATCAGTCACTGCTGTTCAGCAATGACTACCCTCTAGTCTACCACTCATTAGCTCCAACGAAATAAAAATGGCGTAGGGACACTTTTCCATAAAAACTTAAACTTCAAAGTAGATAAAATTAAAAGTGATCTCGCTGGGAGAATTCTAATTATTACAGGGTCACTGGACTCCACTGATATAACAATAGTCAACACTTATGCCCCTAACGAAAATCAAGAATCCTTTTTCCAGGAACTAACAAATTTAATTCTCTCTGTCCAGAAAGGCCTTTTAATTTTAGCAGGAGATCTAAACGCAATTATGGACCTCAGATCTAGATAAATCCCCCAGTCCCTCCCCCCCACAAAAAATAGTTCCCTCTACCCGGGGACTTGTATCTATGACCAAGGATCTATTGTTGGTAGACTCATGGAGATTAGTTAATAGCAATGTAAAGGATTTCTCCTTTTTCTCTCACCCCCATAATAGCTATTCTCGAATTGACTATATCCTAATAGACCAACAAATTAGCGATAATATTTCCTCAGCAGTAATTGCCCCCTCTGCTTGGTCAGACCACTCTACGCTTATAACCCGACTAGTAGGCCTCACTCCCAAAAATATTACAAGGTCGTGGTCCTTGAATGAATCCCTACTGAACCTACAAAATTTCCAACTAATAGATAAAGAACTGTCCCAATACTTTGAATTAAACAATACCCCAGAGGTTTCCTCTTTTACCCTTTGGGAGGCCCACAAATCAGTGATAAGAGGCAAACTGATTGCCCTGGCTTCTCAGAAAAAAAAAGAAAAAAAAAAACAAATTGAAACACTAACACAAAATCTATCTGAATTAGAATTTATTCATAAGTCAAACCCATCTCAAAAAAACTACAGGCAGATAATCTCAGTGAGGGGAGAACTAAACTTTTGGTTGGTGTCAAACGCAGAAAGAGCTATAAGATGGACCCAACAGAAATTCCACGAAAAAAGTAATAAAGCTGATAGAATGCTGGCACGCAAATTAAAGCAAAAACAAGCTAAAGCTAAAATTCATAACATCCACACTAAAAATGGCTCAGTATCCCACAATCCCAAAATTATAAACGATGCATTTAAAGACTATTACACATCCCTATACAACCTACCAGGCCCAATGGGAGACTCGGCTAAAAACAAAAGAGCAATAAAGATTCGAAATTACCTAGCAGAATGCCGACTCCCCACCCTAGATCCGAACGATATCATAAACCTCGAAAAAACTATAGAGCCCCTGGAAATTATGGACGCCATAAAATCCCTGAAAATTGGGAAAGCCCCTGGTTCGGATGGATTTTCTAATCTTTATTACAAGAAATATTCCACAATGCTCCTCCCATTTCTTACCAAAGTATTTAATGAGATGCTACTAGGCCTTCCCCCTCCTAGGGATATGCTTCGTGCTACCATCGTGGTAATCCCAAAATAGGGGAAAGATCCTCTGCTGTGCTCTAACTACAGACCTATCTCATTGTTAAATACTGATCTAAAACTTTATGCAAAGATCTTAGCCAATAGATTAAATAATATCCTCCCTAAACTGGTTCATTCGGACCAGGTGGGGTTTGTTCTGGGCAGACAAGCCCTTGACAACACTAGGCGGACAGTGAATCTAATACACGTAGCCCAAAACACAAAGTGCCCATCTCTATTACTCTCTTTAGATGCAGAAAAAGCGTTCGATCGATTAGACTGGCAGTTTATGTCAGCTACGCTTTTGCAGATGGGATTCACAGCTAAAATACTAAACAGCATAAACACGCTATACTCCACACCAACGGCCATGGTGAGGACGAACAACCCCTTATCTGATCCCTTTTCAATAACAAATGGAACTAGACAGGGTTGTCCGCTCTTACCTCTGTTGTTTGTCTTAGCCATAGAACCATTAGCATGCCGGATAAGGATTAACCCCAATATTGCGGGTATTCCTGTTGGTCAGGAAGAATTCAAAATAGCTCTTTTTGCGGATGATATACTATTGACGCTCTCAAAACCTCTTACATCCCTCCCTAACCTTTTTCATGACCTGTCAGAATTTGGCTCCCTTTCAGGTTATAAAATTAATCATTCCAAATCCATGGCCCTTAGCTTAAATCTCCCTAAAGAATTAGTAAAATTACTCCAACTAAATTTCGACTTTAAATGGAATTCGAACCATATTAA